>NW_027281608.1:0-115764 GCF_046629955.1 Centroberyx affinis | reverse complement strand
TTAATGTGCCTTCTCATATCATCTCATTGTTTTACTTAATCTTATTTCTTTTATTATTGATCTGTTGTTATTGTCTGTAAAGCATTTGCATTGCACTATGGTGTATGAAAACATGCAATACAAATAAATGTTGATTGATTGATCGACTGCATCAGCAAAGCAGAGCACAATCTAATAAAAAAGCCAACATGAGGGTGCAGATGGACCAGCTGGGAAAGAGAGTCTTCTGGAAGGCCTGCTGCCAGTTTCCACGAGTGGGAAAGAAGTTAGTGGTCAAAATTGAGTATTTATTTTGCTAATATGCAATGCTAATAGTTTAATAAAATTGCCCCTAAAGATCTGCCTAGCCTAGAAAAATGCCTAGGTCAAGGACGGTGGAAAAATGCCTACACTTTTAGAAATAGAACTTCTTTGACTGCTAATAATCCAGCAATTTTCATATCAGCGCTTAACAGACTAGTTGCTTTTGCCTTTCTTAACATTTATTTTTTTTTAAAAAAGGTCACCACTCCAAAACAAAGTTAACCCATGCATTGAATTCAATCAGAGACTATATTGTACAATTTGGCTTTAGAGAAAAAGCCAAATTGTCTCCCATTGATGTCTTTGGAGGGCAGAATTTACTATAATTTATATATTGTAGTATTCCTAAAAGTCTTCCCCATGCTTTTAAACATTTAGTTTAATTTATAGGAAAAGACCCTGCTAGCCAGCTTACAGTATTTTCTTCAGACTGTTCATTGGAGGGACTTGGGAATGCTACTGTGGTGTTATGGCAACACGACATACCCTTCATAGCTTCATATAAAATTAGAATTTTCCACATCAGCCATGTCTTCGTAATAATTTGGGGGGCATCTCTGGACCAACTATGGATCCTGGCCCAGGTTCTGAAAAGTATTGCCTAAAAGTAAGCCCTGGATAGCTCTGTTTGCCTCTGTAGTGGAAATCAGGCCTGTTTGTCTTGAAGTGGAAACTAGGCTAAAAAGCAAGCCCTGGATAGCTCTGTTTGTGTGGAAACTCGGCTAATATGTTAGCCCTGGTTGACCCCGTAGTGGAAACCAGACTTCATTCATTCTGTTGTAGTGCAGTATGTTCTACTGTTAGCTTAGTGATTACACTCAGAAAGACATGTATACACTTTCATAGAGCGTTTATTTCAAACACATCCATCGACTTAAAAAGCCTTGTGATCACCAAACAAACTGACAAGAAGTTGAGTGTTGGAGGAGAAATGGGAGAGGGGGTATATGATGATTGGTTGTGGTAGAGATGATGGAGATGAAGACTGAGAGTGAGATGGTCGCTGGTCAGTCGCTGGTCTGTTTTGTTTCCAGGGAATCTGGTTCAAATCATAGATCACACATGGGACTGAGTTAGGCATCTAGGAAAACAAAAATCTTTTAGAAACTTCTTCACTCCTAATAGACATTGGACAAGCTGCTTACAGCCTGTGTGTGTGTGTGTGTGTGTGTGTGTGTGTGTGTTCACAATTAAATGTTTTGATCAAGGGCACCTCAACAATAGCTAAGAAAGTAACAAAACTGACTTTTTTCTAGAAAAATTGTGCGGATTATTACTTAACAAAACAGATAGAGAGCATTGTGTTAGTTGTGTTGTGTTTGCATGGCACCTCTGCTATACCTTCAGCATGCCTGCTGGGTGAGCAAGGAGCAGCTTGGTGCAGAGCCATGAACGCCAAACATATTTAACAACAGATTTAACAGTGTCATCATGAAAAAGGATCTTTACAGACCTTCAGCTGCAGCGCCTTTTTATTTTGCATGTTTCGTGTGTTTGTGCAACCAGGCAGATATGGCTTGTTTGTGTTTGGATGACAGCGAGATCAATGCATGCTGCAGAGGCTCTAGCAGTTCTGGCAGTGCTGTGAGATGAGAGAGAGAGAGAGATAGAGAGAGAGAATATCTATGCATTACACAAAGTAATTGGCAAAAACATAAATTCAACCCGACAGAAAATATTTGCATGATTTGTTGATTTCAGCAAGGTGTTTGATTCAATTTGTGAATTTGAAAATTGAATTTGTGAGTGAAAAGGCAAGAAGAGCGATGTATGCTATCAAGTCAAGATTCAGACTAATTCATGTTCCAATTAGAATCTGGTTAAAATTATCCATAGAAACAATGTCCATAGAAACATCCAAACAGTGCCTGTCCCCCCTTTACATTGACATCAAAAAACCAACATTAAAATTTTGGAAATATCTGAATCTTATAAATAAAAACTATTTATATGAAACACTTAATTATTTATTTAAAAAAACAGAGTTAACAGTGTCATCATAAAAAAGGATCTATACGCACCTCCAGCTGTAGCACCTTTCCCTTCCGCATGTTTCTTCAACCAGTCAGATATGGCTTTTTTGTCGGCGGGCGACAGTGACTTAAATGCATGGTGGAGCTGCAGATGCTCTGGCAATTCGCCTGCTGTCAGTGTTATGAGACAGGATAGACAGAGAGAGAGAGAGAGAGAGAGAGAGAGACAGAGACAGAGAGAATATCAGACTATATCTATTCATTATACAATGTAATTGGCAAAAACATAAATTCAACCTAACAGAAAATATTTGCATGTTTTGTTGATTTCAGCAAAGCATTTTATAAAATTTGCACAATGGCTTATTTTAATAACAACAATAATAACATCATAAAAAAGGATCTATACGGACCTCCAGCTGCAGCAGCTTGTCCTTTGTGTTTCTGCAACCAGGCAGATACGGCTTTTTGGTGGGCGGGCGACAGTGACTTCAATGCATCGTGGAACACCAGATGCCCTGGCAAGAGAGAGTGAGCGAGAGAGAAAAATTCAATATTAATGAATTAACATCCAATATTATTAAGTCCATACTATTCAAACAGCATATTTAACATTTACATTAATGACCTAGCAACATCATTAGAACAATCTACTAGCTCTGATCTCACTCTTCATGATAGTGAATCCTGCTCTATGCAGACGACCTGGTTCTGTTGTTACACAGACAGATAGATAGATAAATACTTTATTATCCAACAGAGGCCCCCCCCGGACAAGCACACACACACACACACACACACACATAACACTTGCCATGCTCCTCCTTGCCATGCTCCTCCTTGCCATGCTCTTCATCTGGGTTTAAGATTGGGGAAACCATTTAGAAACATCTTTACTTTCATTATATTACATAAATTGCAATTTAACTAGTAAAGTATATTGCACATGCACAAACACACACACACAGCACATTTTTGCTTATCATGAGTATCCTCACCTGGCTTGGCTTTAAGCCCGGCAAACAGAGCGAAGAGCAAGAAAATAATCAGAGTCTTCATCCTATACCAAAACAAAACAGCAAGTCAGAATACAGACAGACAGCTGCATCACCAGCAATCCCACCAGGTTTTTATTCTCATCATTTTACAGTGTGTTGTGAGTGTGGACAGTAAAATACTTGAAAGCCATAGAAGAGGAGATTTGGCTCACCGTGATTTGAAACAATATGGTTTGGATAGGAATCTATGAGCAATGGTTGAGTGTACTCTGCCGGCATGGTTTTTCCATTTTTTTTGTTTTGCACATCACAGCATCTCTGAGTTTGTCTCAGTTTGTCTCTATGTGCATCTATTGTGTAAGACTGAATTAACAAATTCAGAAAACTCTGATCCAATCTTCTCATCCTTAAATAAGATTTCCTGTTGAAACTGTCGCCCGACTGCTGTCTTCAAGACTTTTGTTCTGTCTCTAAAACGTACTCAGTTTATGATACAGGAACTAACAGAATGTGTCAGCTAAACATCAGTTTTACATTTTTTAGGGCTGACAGGATGATGTGAGTTTGGAAAGTTTTCTTTTTCCACCTACAAATTCTGGACTGAATATTTGTGACTGAAGTATTCCTGATTTTGCCCGTTTCACATCAGGAGCCACTAGTCTATGACGCCCATCAGACTAGATGCTCTGCATCTTTTCAGTAGCTACAGTTGTGTTAATTCACTGTGAATTTTATTGCAAATATTGTTGCAGATTCACTCCACAATGCCGTCATAGGATTCTAATGAGACAATTTGATTATTATCATTATTATTATTGTTATTATCATGGTCAAATTTACTCCATGAAAATGGTCAAATTTAAATAAAATAAAAAATAAAAATAATAACAAATAAATAAAAATATTGGCTATCGGCAGCTTCATTTGGAAAAAACCCATATCAGTCAATCCTAGCAGAAGTTATCCTGCTATGCCCCAAATTCTTTACTAGCAATGCAGTCTGCCTGGTAAAGTAACTCTTGCAATGGAGTTTACAACAACCACCTATGTCAAACTTGTACCTGAAAATCCCCAACATGTAGACGGTCAAATACATTCTGGACAGAACCTTTAAGAGTGAGGAAAGAGCGGCAAGAGAAAAGTAGAAATAAAATCACCCTCAGTATTTAAACTCACCTTCAGCTGGTAGTCGCTCCTTTCAGGTGAGATGACCGTCTAGGTGATGGATTTGAGTTGGATCTCTCAGACTCTCCACCTGCAGTATATATCCTAAAATGATTGGCCTCAGGCTTGTGTGTGTGTGTGTTTGCATTAGAGATCATTTAGGGCCCACAGGCTATGTAATGTAAAAGAAAAACAAAAAAGTGGATATTTTTTGGCACGTGGATATTTAGTTTTGGGGATTTTTTGCCTTTATTTGCTAAAGTAGAGAGACAGGAAACATTGGGAAAGAGAGAGAAGGATGACATGCGACAAAGGTCCTACGCCTTAGACCACTGATCCAGCAGGATGCCCCCGATAAAGTAGATATTAAATAAACTATCAGGAACAAAATGTTACTGATGTGTTTTTATCAGAGATCATTATATTGCAATTCTGCGTTATTACAGTGTTATTCAAGTATTTTTATGATTGACAAAAAGAGAAAGACAGGATGGCATACTGACTTGAGTCTCACTTGTATCTATCCATTTTTTATTAGTATTATTATTTTTTTTTTTTGTGTGTGATCCATGTAACGTGGATGATTGATGCCTTGTGATATAGTGTTGCGCTCACCAAATGAGCTGGACACAAAAAGTCCATCTTCTATTTGTTAGTATTTAGAAAGTTTTTAGAGATGGTTATTCTGCTGGGAAAGTACGACAACTGCATCGCACTGACAAAAACAAGAACCGACATCCATCTGGGTCGAGAGGCAGAGGTTCCCATCACTCACACACATTTGAGTAGCATGTAGATGGTCAAATACATTCTGGACAGAACATTTAAGAGAGAGGAAAGAGAACACAACAAAGCATGTGCCATTGATAACATAAGAAATGAGATGCTAAAATATAATGCATTGGATTTACAAACTGCAATTCTAAAATCATTCAACATCGTCTTGACCTCTGGATACATTCCAAATATCTGACTTACTGTATTTCACCCATCTTTAAAAACAGAAACCCTGCTGACCCAAATAACTACAGGGGAATATCCGTCAACAGCAATATGGGAAGATTATTTTGTTCCATTCTAAATTCAAGAATTCAAACATATCTCAATGACAGAAGAGCCATTAATAAATGTCAAATTGGATTGTAGCAAAAACACCATACAACAGATCATACACATTAAATACCTTAATTGGCCAATATGTTAAACAAAATAAAGGTAGAATATTTGCCTGTTTTATAAATTTTAGAAAAACATTCGATTCAATCTGGCATGAGGGATTATTTTATATACTCTTAAAAAGTGGGACAGGAGGGAAAGTACATGATTAAATTCAAAATATGTATATCAAAAGTAAAAATGCAGTTAAAGTTGCCAAGCAGAGGACAGATTTATTTCCCCAAGGATGTGGTGTCAAACAATGTTGCAGCCTAAGTCCAACTTTATTCAATATTTACTGAAGTCACCTGGCAGAAGCGCTTGATGAGTCCACAACACCAGGACTTACACTTCTTGACACAGAGGCGACACATCTTCTCTATGCAAATGATTTGGTACTATTGTCGAGAGCCAAGGAGGGTCTCCAACAAAGTCTTAATATATTGGAGGAATACTGTTAAAAAAATTGGGCATTGACGATGAACTTAAGAAAAACATTCAGAAAAAAAAAACATTTTATTTGAACAATACACAATGACACATATACCAACAGGCCAGAAGGACAGCAGCCTCAGCTGTGGCGGACAATGAAACATACCCAGAGCTTTACTTACAATGTTTGCAATAAAAATTGAAATTATACAAAATCGATATACCGGCAAGAATGGTACAGGTACAAAGGAAAACACCCAATAACCTGTGCAGGGCAGAACTTGGAATATTTCCCCTTAATATTTGTATTGAAAAGAGACTGACATTTTTGAACCGTTTGAATTTAAGCCCAAGTGATACTCTTCAATACTACAGACTACTACTACAATACTACACACTGCAGACCCAAGAGCTGAATCCAGGGAAGAGTCCCTTCAGTTAGCTGGTGTGCAGACTTACTACCCATAGTTACACCAACTACCAGCTCTGAATCCATACAGTTTATCTACTTATACTCATACTGAAGTGGAGGTTTTGGGCGGAATGTGCAGCAACCCAGCTCCACCACTAAAGAGATACCGACACACACACACTGATACAAGGGAGTGGGTAAAAATCAAGCTTTACTTATTGTTGTAAATTCCATCATATTCAATATTGTAATCAACACTGTCATTGAGGACACAGTCTGTCCTCTGTAGCCAGCCATGCCTTTTGGTGCTGTCCTTTTTCTGTTGACAGGCTAGTTCTATATTTTCTTTGGAAGAGGTCTTTTACCAGAGTCAGGTAACTGGTCAGTTTGAAGTCTTTGCGTGACATTGCATGATAATATATATATATATATATACATACCTTTAAGTATTTAAAAAGATGGTAAGACACATAACAGTGTCAAATCTTTAATCTTCAATATCTCAGAACTGCACTCCGGATAGAACCTTATAATTCCAAGCTCACAATATGATGGCAAGTATCATTGAAGCAGATCAGAACATTAGTGGCTTGATGAAAATATCTCTCAGAGAGGAAGATGAATGAACATGAGAGAACATTTACTATTCTCACTGAAGAAATCAAGAACACAGTGCTATCCAAAAACATGACTGTAACAACACTGAGCTTTTTAACTGGTAATTATTAGGGCATCAAAGTGGGTGGTAGGGAGGACTGCGCCTCCCACCCTTTAGGGCATATATGGATGATATCACTACCATAACGACTACAGCTCCTTGTACAAAAAGGTTGCTGAATAAATTGAATGACAACCTAAACTGGGCTAGGATGAAAGTTAAACTGAGTAAATCAAGGAGCATATCCATTGTTAAGGGGAGCTGGCAGGCAAAAGGTGTTACATAGATGAGGCAGCTATACCGTCAGTTATAGAGAAAGTTGTTAAAAGCCTAGGAAGGTGGTATGATACAAATCTGAGTGCCAGGGAGCAGGTTCAGGAGATAAGGCAGCAGCTAGTTGGAGGTATTCAGGACATAGGACCAGGCAAACTAAAGTTGTGCTGTTTGCAGTTTGACCAATGACAGTATATGAGATACCATTATCAAAGGTGGAGAAGTTAGAGAGACTGGTCAGTTCATATGTCAGGAAGTGGCTTGGAGTTCCACGTTGTCCTGGTAGTGGAAAGGAATTCTGGAACTAGGCCTGGGAATAGAGCAACTTTTATGGAGTAAGGCAAGAGACAAATGGTTGTAGATGAAATACATCAACAGGAGGAGGTGAAACAGAGTCTCAGGCAATGCAGGGCCAGTAGATAAAGTGGGAGAGTGAAGAGAGAAAGAAACTCATCTGGAGAGAACTATGTGGGATGGAGGCAAACCCCATTAAATGAATCAGGTGCTACTTATGATTTGTTACCTTCTCCCTAAAATCTTAGCCAATCGTTAGGTGAGGATCTCCTGCCGTATTGCCTCTGCGACCCTGACCCAGATAAGCAGCAAGACAATAAATTGGATGGATGCATGGAATATCTCTTCTACATACTGGGACGCAGAACAATAAGTAAACACCAAACAACAGAACTGAAGAAACAACAAACAGTGAAAGTTACTAGATGAGCAGGCATCAAGTAGAACATACAGACAAAATGGAGACCAATATGTTGATATAGCACTTTTACATACACTATGGTGCTGTCTGCATGAAAAAAAGGATGAGGATAACATGATCTATTTGTCTAATAGATCATGTTATCCTTTTTTTCATATTCATGTTGTTTTTTATTTGTGGAAGACAAAGAAAAAAGAAAGAAAGAAAGAAAGAAAGAAAGAAAGAAAGAAAGAAAGAAAGAAAAAGAATGAAGGAAAGAAAGAAAAAAAAAAGTTGCCTCTTGTTGGCTGCTGATGAGGTTATTAAGAAAGTGAATGAGGACACAACAGAAACACTCTTGCCTTGGAGGTTGACCGTCTTCTTTGTTTTTTTAAACAGTCTAATGGTCTAATGAGTGTGTGCTCCAGTACCAGAGGGCATCCTGGTGAGCTGTCCTTAATAGCAGCTGTATTTATACAACTCATTTTAAAAACAAAGTTTACATAGTGCTTCACCATCAGTTAGGTCTGGAGAACAGAGTCCTGCAAAATTCAAATGAGGACAAAGAGAAAGAGATAGATAGTAGGGTCAGAAACTAAAAAGCATTTGAAAGTTCATAAAATGCCTGTGAAATTAAAAGTGATAATTAGGAGTGGCCTTTTTACCATTTTACCCTGTTAACAGTTTTGTCTTTGAGCTGTCAAATACTCATAAGGGAATGCACCTACTGTCCCCTGTTGGCCACCGTAGGCGATATGTGAGCGTTACAGAAAAAAACCAACATGATTACCAACATGATTACTTAAATAGTACTTAGACATAAAATTGTAATGATATTTTTAAAACTGAGTGCACGGTAGATTGCTACTAGTTTGACAAATTGACAAATATTGACAGATATGTTGAAGATAGTTTGATCAATCTTTTTCAAACTAAAGACAAATGATGTCTGTACTCTCAAGATGTTTATCTGTAAAGCTATGTTTAAATTGATTAATGTGGGGCACATACAGTATACAGTTATAATATTATTTCTTAGGCTTTCAATATGAGTTGGACTATGACCAATCACTTGTCTCTTTGTTTTATTTCCCGAGTCTGAATGCCAAAGTGGAAGTTGGCAGAGTGGTTATCACAGGTCCTTGGAGCATAAGATTGTGAGTTCAAATCCCTCACACATTGTGATCCTTTGAAAGTTTAATGAAAAGTAAATCAACACTAAATCACATAAAACTCAAAGCAGAGATCTGTCTCACGAAGCAAGATTAGTGGGTTAGCGAGCTAATTTTGGGTTTAACCCTGGCTTTTCGGTCTCAGGAAGGTTCACTTTTAACCGGGGTAGATCACCATGGTAACTTATGCTGCACGGCTAACCTGCTCCGGACCAGGTTAAGTTCAGGCTATCGGATCAAAATGTATAAAAGGCCCACCTCCTGACCAATCAGCTGTCTGGAAAAATGGCATCGCCATTCTTACATGATCTTATAGACTTGGGTACACAGATAGTGAGTACTCTTCGCAGGGAAAGGGTGTTCAGAGACTGCCAAAAACCCTTTGATTTCCCAAATGAAATATTGTATCAGCGATATAGATTCTCTGCTGAGGGACTGTCTTACAGCTGTAATCTATTAGAGCATTATGTAGCAAATCCAGTTCGGCGGAGCCATGCAATAACTATGCCACAGACTATGTGCATTGCCTTGCGTTTTTTGGCTACCGGGACATATCTGCATACGGTGATGCTGAAAATCTCAGCAAGCACACAGTCTGCCGTGCCATACGTAAATCTCAGCAAGCACACAGTCTGTCGTGCGATACGTAAAGTATTTTTCGCTCTGAAAGAACTACTCAACTTGGTTGTAGTCTTTCCAGGCGATTTGCCCACTCTGGCTATAAAAGAGAGCTTCTATTACATCGCAGGTACAAAAAAGGCGAGTAGAGTCGAGTCGAGTTGAGCCGGTACCATGCGATGGAAAAGAGGCTATAAGGGAATGCAGCTACTATACCCTGTGGGCCACCGTAGATTATATGTGGGAGCCTGTGAACAGGGGAACTTTGCAGTGCATTCTGGGTGAATAAAATGTAGCGGTTGATGATGATGTTAATGTGCCTTCTCATATCATCTCATTGTTTTACTTAATAGACCTGAGTCCTTAGTAGCAATGTCCAAGTTAAACCACTTCTCCCACCACTTTAACTTGAAGGTTGTGGTAAAGCACTTCTTGGCTTTGGCCTGAAAAGTTGCGCTTTCAACACAGTCTAATCACCGTTGCTTATAGTCTCTATGCCGACAATGCATCATGGGCTTTGCTTATCTGATATGCTGGATCTTTGGCGCGTCGTTACCCGCTGCGGTCTTGTCGTCTCTCCTACCTGTGTTGAGCAGTCGAGTTCTCACTGTACCTCTCTTCACAACAACACAGACACAGGTCGGGTCTTTGAAACGGGCGTTTATTGCTTGGGCACGTATTGTTTCTCTGATGCATCCACGCCTTGACAACTATATTTGTAAATGAACATAGTACAAAATACATCAACAAATTGTACAGTGCATGGCATGAAAACAAATGAAAATACAAAATTACGCTTAGCGCGAACATGAAACAAAGGGCATTCTACAAGTAGAACAAAATACCTTGTTGGCCGCTGGTCATGAAAAGAGGTTCTTGAGTCCTTGAAAATCTTTCAAAAGTCTCTTTGACCGTCTGCTTTGACTTCAGACGTCAATAATTATAACTTTGAATGCAATATAGCAGAGCCTAATGAGACATCCGCTCACACTGGATTGTACACAGTCCATCAATGAATTCTGCCGTAGTGGTGCTACAAACAGACTAATGCACTAGTGGCTACGACCTTTTCAGTAGCCTATATTAATTTTATATAACTGTTATATATCTCGCTATATTCCTGTACTGTATGGGACAAATCCGTTTAATCACATCAGATTTAAATTTTAACTTTACATCAAATAGATTATTTATTTATTGCATGAAATTATGGAATCAATCAATTATGCATCATGAACATAGAGCAGTTATGTAACAGCACTTACACTGACTACTTGTGTTGACTAACACTCACGCTCCTGGTGTTGTATGTTATATTGTATATTGTATTATAAATTGTATTGTAGTGTACATTGTGTAATGTACGGATTGTATTTATTGCATATTGTAGTTCTTATATTTTGTACTGTATTGAGTAAAAACAGGACAATTACAGTTACTACATTTCAAGATATAACTTGTAAGCCTAATTCTGAGGAGAGTAGGCAACAGAAATATATGGTCAATCTGTCCTTTCATTGTCCCATACTAAAATTCTTTTACAATTCCTCATATTTCAAGTACACTCAGCAATCACTGACTGACCCAAGGGTGGAACTACATCACTGGTGGGGGACAACATGTTTACTATTTGCTTGTTTCTTAAAGTCACTGCCACCTGTGTAAGATAAACCCATAGCCCCCCAGCTCTCTATTTGGCCCTCTGTGACCTACTGCCAGTGACAGTGCTACTACTTCTACTACTATTACTAATACAACTACTGCTACTGCTACTACTACTGCTACTGCTACTACTAACTCCCAAGCAATTGTTAGCAAAACGCTAGCCACCACTTAGCACCACTTTTTTTCAGAAAATTTCCCTTTTCTAGTTTATTATTGTTACGGGGTATTATTGTTATTATAGAGCTCCGGTAGTTGACGTAACGCAATCCCGGCATTCAACAGTCAAAATCAAAACACCGCCATATTGGCAGGAAACAGGCAGGAAAGCGGGAGTATTGCTGGGCAAGTGATTGCTAGCAGCTAGTCTCTTCGCCTGCTGTATTTATACAGAGTGAACATGGTGGATAGCTGTTGTGCGCCGGGATGCCAGAGCAATCTGGGACAAGTAAAAGGGAGAGCATTTTATCGGATTCCTAAAGATCCTGAAAGACGACAAAAATGGATTACTGCCATAAAACGTGCTAGAAGCGAACAGAAGAAAACCGAGCGATGGGACCCCACAAGCAACAGATTCCGCTTGTGTAGTGACCACTTCATATCAGGTACAGAATTAGGGCTGTCGCAATAACCGCAATATTGCAATATTGCTATAGACAAGCCAACCGCGGTGGATGGCAAGCAACCGCCACAACCGCGCTATGTTCACGTTTTTTCTTTTTTTCATGAGGCTAGGCACTTCTTGTTTTACACTTCAATGCGTGTGTATTGAATGTTGAATAAATTCATAATGAAAACAATAAGAGTGTATTGTTTCCCCTGCGTTTACATGGAGCCTTTTAATCAGTCAATGTACGTAACTCTTTTTTCCGGGAGGATTGGAATGGATGTGCCCGTTACTAACCCCAGGGCGCTCGGGCTTGATGTGGGCGGTGCAGCCTGTTTTTATATCAAGTCCTGACTCCGCCTCTCCGGGCCAGTTTCGGTTTACAGTGGTGAAAATTACAATGGGACCCAATCACTGCGGGGGCAAAACAAAACGTCTTTTCTGACACTTATGGAGTCGTATGTTTTGATAAAGCTGTTGCTTCATCAGAAAGAACAGCAGTAAAGAAATAACCGACGCAGGTCCATCTTTCAAAAACGTGCTGGATTTGGTGTTTTACGCATGTCAGAAACTTTTATTCTGATTACATACTGTGGAGCATGTATTGTAAACACATCTTAATGCGATCGTTATATTTAGCGCTCATGTAAACACTCGCGTAGCAATCTTCCTTCGGAATGATTTCATTCAGAATGAAAAAAAAATCCCAAAGCATTTGCCAATAAATTGGTACGGCTGATGCCGGTTTGCTCTTCTTGCTTGTCATCCAGAGAGGTCTAATGATCACAGCGCTTCCCACACACAGTGCAGCCCCCCCTCCCTCCGCTACGAGCGGAGACTGTAGGTTATATATTTATATGCAAATTAGCATGTGACGTCATCCGGCGACTTCTTATTGCATACACCGTATACCGCGCTGTTGAGCCAACCTAAATCACCGCAGGGGAAATTCCTTCACCGCGACAGCCCTATACAGAATACAACGCTTCCTAACGTTAATATCTTATTTATTTAACAGGCTTTTATTACGCTTTCTGACAATTTTGTCAAAGGCAAGTTCGACCTATGCATTATGGCGTGGGTTTTGCGGGGCTAACAAAGGCTAAGCTAAAAGAAACCTGTTGCTCACTAACCATTTTCGGTCAGTGAACTGTGGTATCAACGCGGAACAAATGTGGGATAACAAATTGCTTATATTGCTAGAAATGTTAGAGTTAAAATCTTCCATATGAAAAATTCTTGCATTAAGGTTATGCCTGGAAGTGTGCTGTCTGCATTTTTGTTATACTGTATTTACAGCGAGGAAGAGAGCAATATTTGATAGTTTCTAACAATGAGATTCATGTAAGAGTCAGACTTTGATACCTCTACATCTAATAAACCTGTAACTACATGTGCATTTACTTATGTTTTAGGGAAAAAGAGTGATAACCCTCTGTCACCCGACTACTTCCCATCCATCTTCAAACATGTACCATCCCCGGAGAAGAGAAGAAGAAGAATGCGGTTAGATGTATTCAACAGAAGACAGAAGAGCAAACTCCAAAGAAGAGAGCAAGCAAAGAAGTCATCAGCTGCAGCAGTAATCCTTCCAACAGATGGTCCTCAAGACAGCAGCAAGCATCCTACTGCAGACCAGATTCTCACAGGAGAATCTCCTGTGAAGGAATCTACCCACAAAGAACTTGAAAATGATTTCCAGCCTATTCCTGATGATAATGATGACCCAGCAACTCCACCATGTTCCAGTGAAAACTGTAAGAAACACATTAAATCTCTTGAGTTGGAATGCCAAGCTCTGAGGACTGAAAACATGTTGCTAAAAGAAAAAATGAATAGAACTGGACTGAATGAGATGAGTCTGCAAAACAATGATAAAAAGGTTAATATTCTCACTGGTTTACCAACATATTCACTTCTGATGGCAGTTTTTCATTTTGTAGCTCCCCATCTCAAACCTAAGTCTGGCCTAACATTATTTCAGCAGTATATGCTAGCTTTAATTAAGCTTAGAATTAATTTGTCTTTTGACTTTTTGGCTTATTATTTTGGAGTTGATTCGACCACTGTTTCAAAGCTTTTCAAACACTGTATTAGTGTAATGTATTGTAGACTAGTGTCAAGTCTAGTTATATGGCCTGACAGGGAATCATTAAGAAAATCTCTTCCATATGCATTTAGGAACAGTAACTTTGAAAAGACAGTTTGCATTATTGACTGTTTTGAAATATTTATTGAGAAACCAAGTAACTTATTAGCCAGTGCTCAATGTTATTCAACATACAAGTCACACCATACAATGAAATATTTAATTGCCATTTGCCCACAAGGTTCCATTTGTTTCATTTCCAATGGATGGGGAGGCCGCACAAGTGACAAGTTCATCACAGAGCAAAGTAATTTCTTATCTCATTTGCTCCCAGGGGACCTAGTTTTGGCCGACAGAGATTTCAATATCAGAGAGTCCATCCATTCTTACCAAGCTGAATTAAAGATTCCAGCATTCACTCGTGGCAAGAAACAGTTAGATCCTGTTGACTTGGAGAACACCAGATGCTTAGCATCTCTTGGGATACACATTGAAAGAGTCATTGGAGTTCTCCGTCAAAAATACACTGTTTTGCAAAGCACTGTCCCCATAGGTTTCACTGACATTGACAGAGAAAATTATGTGACATACCTCGACAAAATTGTAAAAGTATGTTGTGCTCTTACAAATGTCTCCGAATCTGTTGTACCCTTCAGTGATCCCGTAACAGATGTGGGGTAATGTTACTCAATACAGATGTGGTTAGGGCTGGGTGATATGGACAAAATCAAGTATCACAATATTTTTGACCAAATACCTCGATATCGATATTGCAACAATATTGTAGGGATGACTATTGGTGCTTTCACAAAATATTTACACAATGAGATTTTTGATAAATAATCATCAGTAATGTGGATATAATGACTAAGTGGGTAAAGGCAAATAATAGAACAGCTAGAACAGTCTGGTAAGTTCAGAAAATGACATCACTTTACTGTAACGCAGCCTTTAAAACCAGGAAAAGACAACACTTATGCCATATTACGATATCCAAAATCTAAGACGATATCTAGTCTCATATTATGATATCAATATAATATTGATATATTGCCCAGCCCTAGATGTGGTCATGTAACTCATAACAGATGTGGGGTCATGTAACTCAGTGATTCTCAACCTTTTTCATATCAAGGACCCTAATTTAGTCCACATTAGAGCCATGGACCCCCATTTAATGGGATTTTGTCTCTTGGACCCAAATCTGAGAATATTTTTATTGTTAGATATCAAGGACCCCGGACACCACATTGAGAAACAATGATGTAACTCATTACAGATGTGGTCTTGTAACTCACAACAGATATGGCCACCATACAATACTTGAACATTAACTTTTGAACTGAATAATAATAGATGTGTGGTCATTGGACATCTGTATATTTTGCCTTTGAACTGAATTCAGTTAGTTAACTGTAAATAAACCTGTTTTTCTCACAGTTCTTGTTGCTTGTGACAAATTCCTTTTGAAGAGAAACTGAGGTTAAAAACAGGGTCATTAACTCCTTTTCAGATCTTCTCACCACCGATTAGTTTTTGAGTTTTTTTTGTGAATTGATTACTTTTCTGCAGCTGGGACATATCCACTGTTTAGGAATTATTTTCATGTGAAGGCAAGTTTGGTGATACTTTTTAACTGAACAAAAACCTGATGCACAGACCAACATGTTCCCTGCTTCTGGTTCACGACAGTAGCACCACTGTTGACCATGATTAGCAAATGCTGCTGCTGGTTTTGGGGCATAAAAATACTTGGCAAGCAGCTCTGGAATGATACATTTCGTAAAAAAGTCTCTGGCACATTCCAATTCTTTGTCAAAAAATGCCACATCTGGTGTCACACGTTCCACAAAAGGTGAAGTACTTTCCCTTTCAGTCCAAAGGATAAAATCACAATATGGTTTGTCAGTAACAAATAGCTGCATTTGTACTTGGTAATAATATGCATGGCCCTGCTTCAGTCTGATGGTTCCTTGCTCATCTTTTTCAAGGCAAAAGTCTGCAACAGAGTTTGCTGCCTCGTTTACAGATAGGTCCTTTGCACAAAATGGGCACTTTATTTCTATGACACCTGAACCACAGCAGCTGCAGGAAACATATCCATCAGGTGAGGCCCCGATAAATGGGTGTAAGGGTGAAATCCTGAATCCAGCAGTTTCTACCAGGACATCCGAGTGTGAGAGGTGATGCTGCATTTCATAGTATTTTCTTGCCAACTCCTCATGCTTACAACCCCATCTGGAACACAATAAAATTAGTTTAGATATCTTTTAGACAGTACTAATGCCTAACAGCAATGTATTAACATAAACATTCATCTCACAGACCACAGGTTTTTATGTGATAAACATTGTTATAAAACAGAGTGGAGGTTGAGTAGAATTTGTTGTTTGAGTTTGAGATTAGCACACAAGTCCAACTGCTAAAACGTCTATGCTCATAAATACCTGGTAGCCTCAGTGGTGAAGCTATGAGACTTTGGGTAGCATATTTTTCTTCTCAGGGACACTGAGGGCTTTTTGATGTCTGTCTTTGTGGCTGCTCTGAAGGTAGATGCTGTTATCCTACCGCTTCTTTGATCAAACCAGATTTTGGACTTAGACTGTGCTCGAGTCTCCTCCTCTACAATATCACTCTGAAAATACGATGATTCAAACTGTTACACAATTACATTTTTAAGTCAGCAAATGCACCTCTTTATTTACACTGACAGCATACACATGCAGTACATGTTTCATTTTAGATTAGACTATTATCAGCTCTTGGCTTTATTTTAAACAACATTAATCCTAAATAATGATTTACCTGTTCTTTGGTCACAGTTATGTGTTCAAACAGTGCTTCTGCTCGGTCTTATAACTCTGCTAGGTTGACATCTCTTGCCTGCTTGTCATAAAGATTTGTGAGGGGTTCTGGTAGATCTAGCATAACAGCTTTTGGCACATAGGATGCTGCATACTCTCTGACAACAGAGAGGACCACTGGCTTTATGATCTGTCCCTCTTGCGTACAGCTTTTGGAGAGGTTGTTGTAGAGTTGGGCTTGCTCAGCAGGGGTCAGAGATGGGAAAGCTGGTGGAATGGTAGAATGGCCTTTGGAAGATCTCTCTTTTTTGCATCGTTGTGTGTTGTTAAAAATGATGTCCTTGCCTTGCTGATATTCTACTCTTTTCAAAGATTCCTCACTTGGTGTGGCCCACTTGCACTTTTTTGATGTTACAGCTATCTCTTCCTCTCTTCCATGGTTATGCTGCCATACCCTGAACAACACAGTTGACACATGGGAGCAGCTCTCACCAAGTCCAGCTGTGCAATTGCAGTGGGCTCCTAACACAACCCCATCATTCCTGACCACCACCCATGGCTTCAACTGAGGGTCATTCAATCTTTGGGAATGATTCACCTGTAATACAAATTTCATGGCACGTGCGTGATAATAACTGCTGTTTATCATATAGGTATAATTTCATGTATGAGGTGGTGCCTTTCGAAATTCATGCACACAGTGATAATGAAGTAACTCTTGGTAAATCGAAGATACAGACTTGCTAACGCTACATACAAGTTAGCACACCGATTATATTACACTGCCCGTTGCTTATGCTAACATTAACTAAGATGAAGTGACACTTACCCTTCCAGTGACGATAACGCAATTTTTAGCCGGTAGACTCCAAAACTGCAGATTGATCACGAATCCAGATTGCGTCCATTTGTAGCCCTCCAGGCTTTTGTAGGCTTTCAAAGCCTCTCCAGAGTAGGACGAAGGAAAGTTGATCAGATAGTTGTAGATATCTGGATACTGCAGGTCTGGTACGTTTTCCGCTGTTTCAATCCTCGTAAAAAGCACCCCGGGGGCATTATAAGGGTCAGTAATATTTAATCTCTCTAGTTTTGCAATATAACGTTCAGTGTCTTTGGAATTAAAGTGCGCAGTGCACTCAGACGGGTTGAAATCGACGCTGGCGCCATTCATTTTTGCTCCCGCTTTTCCTGCCAACATGGCGGTGTAAACAAAACAAGTCACGTGACGTCCGGAGCTCTATTTGACAGTTTAACTGTCAGTAGTACATTTTTATTTTCTACAAATATATCCATCTGTTCCTGTAAAAGCCCAAAACCTAGTAATTGATCAAACCATAATAATTCACCATAATGTAGTCAAATCAAATGTTATAAAGCCCATAATGTAATAAAAATCCAATAACGTGATACATTTTGAACCTGTATTATAATAGCTTTGACATTACAGGCCTGATAACAATATGTTTGCTAAATAATGTAATAACATAAACCAGAACGAAAGGAGGAAGTAGAGGAGGAAAGGACGAGATAGAGGAGAGGAGGAGGTAGTGAAGAAAAGGAGGTAGAGGAGGTAGAGGAGAATGTAGAAGAAGAAAGGAGGTAGTAGAGGAGAGTAGGAGGGAGAGGCAGAGAGGAGGAGGTAGTTTTGGGATGCTCCTCATGTTTATTGTAGAAACAGTACAGAAAGCTTTCAGCCTGAAACACTTGTTCTCCTGCTGCTGCTTTTGGCAATAAATGCATTAAGATTCATTTTTGAGTGCATCCTCTGATTTATTCATTGAATGTGTGATATATGTAGAAGTAATAGTAGCAGTAGTTGTGGTAATAGTAGTAGTAGTAGGCTAGTAGTAGTAGTAGTAGTAGTAGTAGTGTCGCAAGGTGGAACTAAGACCAGGTTTTTTTGGTGTGTTCACTGGTGTGCTTTTGGGTTTTACTGCTGAGACTTTAATGACTCTTTTAAATTCCACTTGTGTTTTTAATGATGATCCTGTTCTATAGTGAGGCACCTGTTTACAGACAAGTGGATATTTGAACTGAAGACCTGCTGTGAGGCCACAGTGCTCACCACTGAGCCACCCTGCTGACCTACAGTGAGATTTTCATGTGATCAAATTTCTCCGCCTCCATGCATCTCATTGTTTTGTGCTGAGGCTGTTCTTTAGTACACTGTAGATGACAAGGTTAATGTGCTCCATCTAGTGGACACATAGCAGAACTACATCACCTGAACTGTGATTTGCCACAGGTTTGGCAACAGGTTCAACTGGTTTGATGTCATACTGATGTTTCTAGACTTATAAGTTTAGACTTAGAAGTTATGTGGATGTGACAGCAGCCTCAGATCAACAGACAGACTGACAAAGGAGAATAAGCAGCGTCTTCTCTCTCAATGTTTCATCTACAGATGAAGGTGGAAAGTGTCTTTGACTTGATCTGGTTGTGAGTTCACCAGGTAAGGATCCTACCAGGGAACATTATAAATGTTTGATAAATAGGCTGGCTCATATCACATTGTGTTGTATAACAGTATAGCAGACTTGCTTGAGATGATGGTGATAGGGTTTTTCAAAATGTCTATTTGTAAATATTCATTAGATGAACATTTCTGTCTGACTTTGAAGACAATGAGATGAGAATGATTTACATGTATTACTTTTAGTGGTTGCCAGGTAGAATGAGCAGCAGTTAGATTGCAATCTCAGCTTGTAAAAAATGCAGGAAGTCTCAGAACTGGTCTGACAGCTTGGATCAGCTTGACTGAGGTGCATACTTCAACTGTGCAAAACACAACCATCTTACCAATACTGAGATACACTTTGTTTCACTCAAACCCCTTTTGTAATGTCCATCTCAATTGCCCTAGAGGCTTAAAAGTCATGTACCTGCTCAGTCTATGTGATGGAAAGAGCAGTTATTTTTTAATATTTTGTACACTTGATGTATATGTGACACGAGCACTTGAAATAATATATCCTGTAATGGAAACCTTGTTGTAATGAATCAACCTAGTGTGTTTGTGTAAAGGTGTTCGCTCTACTATGAGTCAGTCTGAGGAGAGTCTGTCTAGGGAACATGACAGCCAGACCAAAGCTAAGAGGTAAGATGAGGATCTCTAACTGTCCATGACTGTTCTCCATCTCAGAGTTCAGCAGTGAAATCATTACAGCATCATTATTCAGAGTAAAAGCTCTGTCTCTGTTGTGTTGAAGCCCTGTCCAGCAGGAGAGACCAGACTCCCCTGTACCCAGCTGTGTGTCCATGAAGAGCGACCAGTCTAAGGATCCACCTCTACACTTTAAAGATAAACATCCCTCTGAAAATATGTAAGTCATCATTATGTTAGTATGTTAGCATTACTAAGTAAGTAAAATTGTCTTCATAAGGACACAGATACCTTCACTGTGTTCATAATGTTTCTATCAGGATCCAGCAGGAGAGACCAGACTCGCCTGAACCCAGCTGTGTGTCCATGAAGAGCGACCAGTCTAAGGATCCACCTCTACACTTTAAAGACAAACATCCCTCTGAAAATATGTAAGTCATCATTATCTTAGTATGTTAGAATTACTAAGAAAGTAAAATTGTCTTCATAAGGACACAGATACCTTCACTGTGTTCACAATGTTTCTATCAGGATCCAGCAGGAGAGAGCAGACTCCCCTGTACCCAGCTGTGTTTCCATGAAGAGTGACCGGTCTATGATTCATCGTCTTGATTTCAAAGAAGGACAGCACTCTACTGAGCAAAGGTAAGAAATGAAAACAGATGAGTTTGTTATTATTCATTTCTACTGAACAGAGGAAAGAAGTCATGATACTCATCACATAAAATATCAGAGCAGCATTTACAGTGGAGTTCACATTGTGTTTCTACTAGGATCCATCATGACAGAACATAGTCACCTTTAACCGCCTGTGTGTGTGTGTGTGTGTGTGTGTGTGTGTGTGTGTGTGTTTGTGTTTGTGTGTGTGTGTGCGTGTGACATTATATGACCTAATACATCATGTATTCTCCAGAGTCCACCAGGTTCCCAGTGGTCAGTCTGTCCAGGAGCTTCAAACAGACCTGAACTCCATATTTATGGTGTGTAAATGTACAACAACACATTTTACTTTACATTTTACTTCAGCTACAAATGAAATACAAAACAACAACTCTGGCCATAACAGTCTTCAAGCTGCACTCTTTAGACCAGTGGGCTTTCACTCTAAGCCAGATGGATCTGATGTTGTTACCTCCGCCAAGGAGGTTATGTTTTCGGTGCCATTTGTTTGTTTGTTTGTTTGTCTGTTAGCAGGATTACGGAAAAACTACTGGCCCGATTTTCATGAAACTTCGTGGAAGGGTGTAGCATGGGCCAAGGAAGAACCCTTTAAATTTTGGAGCGGATCCGGGTCCGACTCACGAACAAGCAATAATAGCACAAACCTTGGCGGTAGTGTTGGGCGGTATGGAATTTTGTATACCGGTACGGTGCCGTTAATTTTTACCCCGGTATCCGGTATTACTGTCCAATTAAAAAAGCAAGCAGCTGCGGCAGATATTACAGGCTGAATTTCCCTTTTATTTGCTTGCTATATTTTTTTAACGCCACTAGATGGCAGCGGGCCCTGTAGGAGCCGCCAGAGAGCATACTAAGTGATGGAAAAACATTTTAAAATAATGAAACAAAGACAAAATGTATGATGTACCACGTTAACAACTTTTCTTAGCTACTCATAAAAACCTGAGTTCAAAAATAGCGACTCATTTAAAAGCCTGAGTGCAAATGTGGGTACTCAATCATGAACCAATTATTACAGTCAGTAGTGCAAGAAGAACATGACATCAATTTTAGAAAAAATATGTTGAACCTGAGTGAAAATTCAGCGGGTACTCATAAAACTGAGACTGCCAACATACAGTAGCCTATACTGTAGCCTTAGTGCAAGAGGAACATGACATCAACTTTAGAAAAAAAAAGTATTGATTCGGCCTCAATTCCGTGCAATAAACAAAACAAAATCACAGTCTTTACTAGTATCTCTCACTAGGTTTATCAACGTGTGTCACAATGAAATAAAAAACAGCGTTGCCCATCTACAGGTCGCAACATTATGGCTCTTCATTCAGCCGACTTTACATAAATAATGAAATATAACAGGCAGGCACCATTAACGAAAATACGCACTTCAAATAGAAAAAAGCGTAGCCTATCTACACAGGCCAACAGGCTCTTCTTCAACCTATTTAAGGAAATAACAAAACAGGCGCTTAACGAAAATTGCACTTCACTTAAACTTAAATAAACACTTAAATAATAAAAAACAGCTTATCTATAGACCGCAATTAGGCTCATCTTCAAATAGAACGAAATAACAAAATAGATTTAACGAAAATATACAGTTGCAGCCAGGTTCACTTAATAAAAGATTCACTAACTTAAATAATAAAAACAGCGTATTTACAGGCTGCAATTCGGGTGCATGTTTTCCACCGCTTACTCTCCCGACTGTACTTTTTCAATTTCCCAAATGCACCTGTAATTGTTGGCTGTGCTAGTTTAGATCTGGCAAATAAAGTCGGGACTTCAGGGCTTTTTTGGGGCTCCCTTTCGCTTCCAGCCTCGCAGCAGTTAGGGGATGTTTCTTGCGGAGATGTGATAGCAAATTACTGGTATTTCCTCCCGTGGCTTTCACTTCTTTCATACAATGCTTGCACGAGACGAGATCGGGATTATCTGGTTCTCCTTTTTCATTCGGCTGGAACCCGAAATGCTGCCATATAGGAGCATTTCCAGTCCGTTTGGAGACCAACTTGCTCGGGCTTGTTACCCTCTTCGCCATGTTTTTTTTTTTCCTTTCTGTGAAGGTGGCACCGCGACCGCACCTCTCCACTCATCTCTTAATTAAATTTAGCTGGCATGTACAGGTTATTCATTAGGCAAATTATAGTTGTTTAAAATAAAACTGAAATAGTGTTGTAAAATTATCACACACAGACAGTAGTACTTGACAAAAAAAAAGCCATTTAGGCGTTTATTACAAATTATTATAATAATATATATATAATGACGGTATGGGTGGTATTTTTAATGACACCGGTGCTATTTTTAGATACCGTCTTATACGGTTTTACTGGTTACCGGCACAACCCTACTTGGCGGAGGTCTGCGCTCTCCGAGTGGCCTTCTAGTTATTCACGATTTTAGTAAGAAAGTTTAATTCATATATTATTCTGTTCCAGCTGCTTGAGGAGAACATCGTCACTTTTGTGAAGAATGAGCTGAAGAGATTCCAGAGGGTTCTGAGTCCAGATTACGCACAATGCTTGGAGAGGCAGAGGGAGGACGAGGAGGATGTGGACGGTGAGGAGGAAGGGCAGAGGAGGAGCAGCAGAGAGGCTTTTCTGCAGATCACACTGCAGTTCCTGAGGAGAATGAAGCAGGAGGAGCTGGCTGACTCTCTGCAGAGCAGTAAGAGGCTTTTAACAGGTTTAACATGATGGAGAGGGGAAATGGTGGATGTTTACATCTACAACTCTGCTGTAAATATAGACATTTCTCAAGTCTCAATTCCAAATTGGAAGGTAGATGAGCACAACCCTCATGAATCATCAGCTAAAACCATTGATTTGTTCATGTGGGTGTATAATGATGAACACAGTATTGTTTATAAAAATAAAAAAATACCGCCACAGTTGCCTTTCACATTCGGCTGCACACACAGTCAGGACCTGTTTGTCCACCAGTGAGGAGCAGAATAGATGCCATGGGGTTGGGAAAAGTATGTATTCACTGAGAAATGTTTACACTCCTCATATTTACAGCAATATCCACTGATTGATGTAATTTGTTCATTCAGAAACTCTTGCTGCAGTGTGCCAACGTAAACTCAAATCTAATCTGAAGGAGAAGTTTCAGTGTGTGTTTGAGGGGATTGCTAAAGCAGGAAACCCAACACTTCTGAATCGGATCTACACAGAGCTTTACATCACAGAGGGAGGGAGTGAAGAGGTCAATGATGAACATGAGGTCAGACAGATTGAAGCAGCATCCAGGAAACCAGTGGGACCAGAAACACCAATCAAATACGAAGACATCTTTAAACCCTTACCTGGAAGAGATGAACCAATCAGAACACTGATGACAAAGGGAGTGGCTGGCATTGGGAAAACCGTCTTAACACAGAAGTTCACTCTGGACTGGGCTGAAGACAAAGCCAACCAGGATATACAGTTCACATTTCCATTCACTTTCCGAGAGCTGAATCTGCTGAAAGGGAAAATGTACAGCTTGGTGGAACTTCTTCATCACTTCTTTATTGAGACGAAAGAAGCAGGAATCTGCAGCTTTGACAAGTTCCAGGTTGTGTTCATCTTTGATGGTCTGGATGAGTGTCGACTTCCTCTAGACTTCCAGAACAACGAGATCCTGACTGATGTTACAGAGTCAACCTCAGTGGATGTGCTGCTGACAAACCTCATCAAGGGGAAACTGCTTCACTCTGCTCGCCTCTGGATAACCACACGACCTGCAGCAGCCAATCAGATCCCTCCTGAGTGTGTTGACATGGTGACAGAGGTGAGAGGCTTCACTGACCCACAGAAGGAGGAGTACTTCAAGAAGAGATTCAGAGATGAGGAGCAGGCCAGCAGAATCATCTCCCACATCAAGACTTCACGAAGCCTCCACATCATGTGCCACATCCCAGTCTTCTGTTGGATCACTGCTACAGTTCTGGACCATGTGTTGAAAACCAGTGAGAGAGGAGACCTTCCCAAGACCCTGACTGAGATGTACATCCACTTCCTGGTGGTTCAGTCCAAACAGAGGAACGTCAAGTATCATGGGAAAGAAGATCCACTCTGGAATACAGAGAGCAGGAAGATGATTCTCTCTCTGGGAAAACTGGCTTTTGAGCAGCTGGAGAAAGGCAACCTGATCTTCTATGAAGCAGACCTGACAGAGTGTGGCATTGATATCCGAGCAGCCTCAGTGTACTCAGGAGTGTTCACACAGATCTTTAAAGAGGAGCGTGGGCTGAACCAGGACCAGGTGTTCTGCTTTGTCCATCTGAGCATGCAGGAGTTTCTGGCTGCTGTTTATGTCTTTCTGTCATTCATCATCACTGGTGTCAGTAAACTGTCAGAAACTCAATCAACATTCTGGTGGTCAAAGCTATTAAGAGACAAATCTAAACTAACAGACCTCTACCAGAATGCTGTGGACAAGGCCTTACAGAGTCCAAATGGACACCTGGATTTGTTCCTCCGCTTCCTCCTGGGTCTTTCACTGCAGACCAATCAGACTCTCCTACGAGGCCTGCTGAGACAGAGAGGAAGTAGCTCACAGACCAATCAGAAAACAGTCCAGTACATCAAGCAGAAGATCAGGGAAAATCCGTCTCCAGAGAGAAGCATCAATCTGTTCCACTGTCTGAATGAGCTGAATGACCGTTCTCTAGTGGAGGAGATCCAACAGTACCTGAGATCAGGAAGTCTCTCCGGAGCCAAACTCTCCCCTACTCAGTGGTCAGCTCTGGTCTTCATCTTACTGTCATCAGAAGAAGATCTGGACGTGTTTGACCTGAAGAAATACTCTGCTTCAGAGGAGGCTCTTCTGAGGCTGCTGCCAGTTGTCAAAGCCTCCAATATAGCTCTGTAGGTGCATACATAACTGGATATATTCAATATATTAAATTTAATATTCATACAAGAGAAAAAATAAATATTTTCAAACTTTTTGTTCATCACTAATTCTTCTTCAGGCTGAGTAGCTGTAAGCTGTCAGAGAGAAGCTGTGAAACTCTGGCCTCAGTTCTCATCTCCCAGTCCTCTAGTCTGAGAGAGCTGGACCTGAGTAACAATGACCTGCAGGATTCAGGAGTGAAGCTGCTCTCTGCTGGACTGGAGAGTCCACACTGTAGACTGGAAACTCTCAGGTAAGATCAGGTTATGATGTTTTTGTGTAACAATATGTTGTAACTATAACATTGTATGCTGTTTTTGATGTATCTTTTATGTAAAATAATTTTGCATGGTATAAACTGTATGATAAAAATGTATGTATGTTGTATTCCTCTTCTTTTCTACTGCTGTATGTTCCTTTAATTGTATTAAAGGGCTGGGCAGGTTAGATCATCATGTTTGATCTCTGAAACGCCCAATGTTCTCTGTCCAAGTGTACTTGAGTAAGATACTGAACCCCTTCCTGCTCACTGACAGAGTCGCTCTGGGAAGCTAAATATCTAAAATATAAAAGAAAAAAAATATATATTTTCAGGTTGAATCAAAACAAGCTCACAGAGACATGCTGTAAGGAGTTGTCATCAGTTCTCAGCTCCCAGTCCTCTAGTCTGAGAGAGCTGGACCTGAGTAACAACGACCTACAGGATTCAGGAGTGAAGCTGCTCTCTGCTGGACTGGAGAGTCCACACTGTAGACTGGAGACTCTCAGGTCAGTATTCCTGAACAGAGGTGGAACTTAAGGATTTGGGGTACTAGTACACGCTAGTGGGCTGAAATTTCTACTAGCCCGGACAAGTTATTACTACTACTACTACTACTACTACTAATAAGAGAGTGGAGAGCAGACCCATGTCTGAGGACCGCAGATTCCAGGACGGGGTATAGGGGTGGAGGAGGTCAGATAGGTACTAGGGGGCGAGGGCATGGAGGGATTTGTAGGTGAGGAGGATGATTTTGTAGGAGATGTGGGACTTGACCGGGAGCCAGTGAAGGTGGATGAGGGTGGGGGTGATGTGCTGCCAGGGCTTGATGCAGGTGAGAACCCTGGCAGCTGAGTACTGCACATACTGGAGCCTGTCCAGGGCTTTGCTGGGTACCCCGAACAGGACTCCACTGCAGTAATCCAGACGAGAGGTAATGAAAGCGTTGATGAGGGTCTCTGCCACGGAGTCAGAGAGTGATGGCCGATGTCTGGAAATGTTTTTGAGGTGGTAGAAAGATTAGAAAGGAGTAGAAAGGATGGATTTGATGTGTGACTGAAAAGAGAGGGTGGAGTCCAGAATGACACCCAGGTTGCGGACTTCTGGGGATGGGCAGATGGAGCAGCCGTCCAAGTCGAGAAGAATTATTACAACTAATTTCACAGTAGGTTACTAATAAAATCTGACATGTGGCTTGATTTGTGTGTGTGTGTGTGTGTGTGTGTGTGTGTGTGTGTGTGTACAGGCTGTCAGGCTGTCTGCTCACAGAGGAAGGCTGTGCTTCTCTGGCCTCAGCTCTGAGCTCCAACCCCTCCCATCTGAGAGAGCTGGACCTGAGCTACAATCACCCAGGAGCCTCAGGAGTGAAGCTGCTCTCTGCTGGATTGGAGGATCCACACTGGAGACTGGACTCTCTCAGGTATGGAGAGGCAACGTCTGCTAGAAGGCTGAGAGTCACACACATTTTCTCTGTCACACTGCCGAAGGAGTACTGATTAATGTTTAATTGTGGATATGAGTGATTTATGGAAAATCCTTCATAGGGAAGGTTATGTTTCTATCATATAATAGAATATTCTGGTCTGACTTTGTTTCCCCCACAGTGTGGACCATGGTGGAGTCCAGAGGTTGAAACCAGGTGTGAGGAAGTGTAAGTGTGTATTTAGTTTGATTCAGGAAAACAAAGCAGCAAACATTCAACTGCTTACATGGAAAGCCCCTCTACACAGCAGTTTGTGACATCTATTCATTCAAGTCCTACTGTGAATGAAGATGATGGCTGATATAATGCGTCATCATGAAACTGTTAAGAAATTAAAGGTCAAAGTGATAATCAATCAACAAATAATAATCAGCTCTATTAGAATAAAAATAGTTTCTGTATTGTGTCTTGTTCTCTCCATCAGATGCCTGCGTACTCACACTGGACCCAAACACAGCACACAGAAACCTCTTCCTGTCTGAAGACAACAGAAATGTGGCAGTGACAGAGGAACAGCCATATCCTGATCACCCAGAGAGATTTGACTGCTGGTATCAGCTGCTGTGTAGAAATGGTCTGACTGGTCGCTGTTACTGGGAGGTCGAGTGGGAAGGATGGGTTTATATAGGAGTGACTTACAGAGGAATCACCAGGAGAGGATGGGGTGATGACTGCAGGCTTGGATGGAATGAAAAGTCCTGGAGTCTGGACTGCTCTGATGATCGTTACTCTGCCTTTCACAATAACACATTAGTATCAACAGGAATCTCCTCCTCTAGCTCTAACAGAGTAGCAGTGTATCTGGACTGGCCTGCTGGCTCTCTCTCCTTCTACAGACTTTCTTCTGACACACTGATCCACATCCACACGTTCCACTCCACATTCACTGAACCACTCTATCCTGGGTTCTGGGTTGAGTTTGGTTCCTCAGTGTCTCTGTGTCAGCTGGAGGAGAGAGAGAGAAACACTCACACTGCTGACCAAAGACAGCTGCTGAAATGATATTCACTCTGTTCAGGATCACACACACACACACACACACACACAGACACACACACAGCTATGCCTTAAAATGAGAATATTAATGTTTGTAACCACATCATATGTACAAGAAACCAGATATTTTATTTGGAAAATGAAATGAATGAGTTATTAACACACCTGAGAGTCTGTTGTTGATGATGGACAGGTTAAAATATCTTTCCTTTGGAAAATTAACATTGTTTGATCGTATTGGTTTCAAACAAGCACAGTTTCAAACAAAATTGTTGTTTTACTTAATATGTGATTATAATTTTCCTAAAATCAACCAATATCTTGTTCCACAGTTGTATAAATGAAGAGATGAGTGCGTGCATAAAAGTATCGACAGTTGACATCAGGGACAGACTGGGGAAAAACAAGCACAGATCCCAGTGTTTCCAACAGAATTTTGGCAAACAAGAAATTAGCAGGGTAGATCCATTATGAATTGTGTGGTTTTGTAAGCAATGCAGTCATAAATACATATTATAAATACAAACAAACCTATGTTATTGATGAATGCATATATTTTTATATATATATATATTTATGGTGGAGTTATATATTTCATAAAAATGAGCTCTTGCTCTATTATTGCCATGCTACCTCTGATTGTTGTTTCTCATCATCTCCTCTTTTGTTTAAGTAAAGGGTGTAAACATACAGCAAAAATAGGGTGTAAGCGTGCATCGAAAAATAATGGTTGAATTGAATGAACGTTGGCATACAGTCACGTATTTTAAAATATTCATCTCGAAATAAAGGGTATAAACATTCTGCTTATAACAAATGTCAAATTGGATGAACATGTAGGATACAGTAACACTCGCTATTGCCCCTAATACACAAGCGGTGGGGTGCTCACTTATTGAATTTGACGATTAAATACAAAGTAATTGGTTTAAAACAGTATTTCTGGGGCACCCGGTGGCTCACCGAGTAGAGCGCAAGTAAGGCTCAGTCCTTCCCGCAGCGACCCAGGTTCGAATCCGGCCCGCAGTCCTTTGCTGCATGTCCTCCCCTCGCTCTGTCTCCCATACCTTCCTGTCTCTCTCTCACTATATCTGTCCAATAAAGCATAAAATGCCAAAAATAAATCTTTAAACAGGAACAGTAACTCAACCAACAGTGGAGAAACATATGTGACAAAGACAATACTGAACAGTTCAATTAGTGGTGTTTATTTACAAGGTGGTAAGATGGTGCTATAAGTGCACAGTGACTATTTACAGTATTTTAGAAGACCATATTAACCATTCATATGCACGCCGCTGCTAGGTGCATATAGGGGAAACACTGAGGCTAACGTTACCTGGTCATTGATGGCAATGAAAGAGCAGTCTTTAGCCTTGCCTTGCTATGCCATTTACTCTGTCACTGTGATTAGCAGATTCATTATTTTTGTTGTTTGATGTTACCTTTTTGTTGTTTTTGTTGTTTGATGTTTCGAGGTTAAACATGATGTGTTGTTAAAAAGGTAGGCATTATAAGCTGTAGCTTCAGCCTACACCTTTTTCAGACTGCAGAGATCTTTAAGTTGTGTTATTTTGTTGTTGTCAACTGCGGTATTGAAGTATCTGCCTCTTTTTTTATGTGTCTATGTATGTATGTATGTATATGAATTCGCTTTTAGACAAAGGGCAAACACATTTACGCCAAACCATGCAGTTGAAGAAGAGGGTTGCTGCAATGTGGTACCTAGCAACCGGCACTGACTTCAGAACCCTGTCTGAGTTGTTTGGAATAGGTAAAGCAACTGTACATTTCTGTGTTTGGGAGGTGTGTGTTGCTATACGGACATTACAAAGCCAATTCATAAGTCTGCCTAAGGGGGAAAAACTGCAGGACTCGTGGACGGCTTTGAAGAGAGATGGGCTTCCCTCAGTGCTGTGGATCAGTGGATGGATCCCATATCCCAATTACTCCTCCTAGCAATAATGCAAAGGACTATTACAACCGCAAAGGGAGCTATTCAATATTGCAAGCTGTAGTGGATCATCTCTCTCGGTGAGTAATATAAGTCTGGTTCCCACACAACCCAAATCCCCCTGCTGTAAATATCAATAATCTGTCAATTTGTTATTCTCTCATGCAGGCATGTCCCAGTACATAGTCATCATTCTGTTGATGAATTTTTCATCTACAGATTTACAAACATCAACGTGGGTTGGCCCGGCAGTGTCCATGATGCGAGAGTACTCCAAAACTCTACCTTGTTTGAGCTGGCTGAGAGTGGCAACCTTTTCCCACCGGTGAGACATTTTTAAAAATCTTTTAGCCTACTATTCACAAGTTTACACAAGTTTACCTATGTATTATTCTTCACATAAAATGTTTTGCTTGCAGATACATATCAGTTCTACACTGTATGCACAATTACTAGGCAATTAGTGTTTTTCAGGATTAATTTCACTATTGAACAGATATAATGCTATCACTGAATCCAAAACTTTAATTTGTATCAAAACTGAATGGTGAAAGAACACGAAATTGTCCTTTCTCAGGGGAAAATCCAACTATTTTCTCAAATAGTGAATGCAATAATTAAGCAACTACACTACAAATTATTTTTCCTCCACTTTTTCCTACACAATTTAACAATAAACAGGTAGTCTACGTTTTACAAATAACTAACATAAAATAACATAGCAATTAACAAATAACATTTTCTACTCACTGGTGTAATTGGTGCAAGAAAGCACAATTTTCACTCATGTGTAATACAGATGCAAATGGTGAATGGTTTAAACAGTATTTAGAGGATGAATAATTTACAATTTGCTGCCTAACACAGATACTTCTGTCTCCTGGTGGCAGAAGTTAATGCACCTGACATTCCAATAGCTGAGAGAGAACATCCACTTGTTGTGAGACGGGCCCTTGCTCAGTATTTTTCTGGGCAGAATGATTAGTGTTGTCAGCTATTTCAGGGTTTACTGCAGTGAGCATTTGTTTGCTTTGAGTTTATATCACTGATTCTCAACCTTTTTCATATCAAGGACCCTAATTTAGTCCACATTAGAGCCACAGACCCCCATCTGGTGTTAGTGTGTGTTACAGTGTGTTACAGTGTTACACTGAGATTTTGTCTCTTGGACCCAAATCTGAGAATATTTTTATTGTCAGATATGATTTTGTCCAGAGTCCCACGACTGTCTGTATTACAGGTAGAGAGATAACAGAAACTATGATCTTCTACGTTTTCTAAATGTGTTCACTTCTTGTAAATTAAATAATGGTGAAGTTCAATTCATCAGTTTGCTGGGGACCCCCTGGAACCCCCTCAAGGACCCCTGGTGGTCCCCGGACCCCACATTGAGAACCACTGGTTTATATCAATCACTTGTAGTTCATTTGACATTTGCATTTCTAATAAAGCAGTACTCTTTGAGAAACTTGTCCAATTGCTATTAAAGAACATAATGGCTTCCTAATGTGAGTGTAAGAACATTCAGAATCCCATCCTAGTAAATTCACCTGTGTACTACGAAGCTGGCTGAGTTTGCTGCCAAACCTGTGCTGAGTAAAACTCCTAACAGTGTTTTTTCCTTCAGTCCATGTTCCAGATTTGGAGGGTTCCAGGTTTTAGTCAGCACAAGATAGCCAGCTAACTCATTTAGCCAGCCTTGTACTACACCCCTCTGTTCTTAGAAAGTTGATCACCTGTGCTGGGCAGCAGCCAACCTTTAACTCATTCAGTGCAAAGAGTGACAAGGTGGCCATTCACACAGAGATGCGCTGCTAAGGAAAGACGCTTTGAGCTCCATTCACTTCAATGGAAGGATGTGCCTCCAGGTGCATCCTTCCATCTCTCTCTAGCGGCGCATCTCTGTGTCAATGGCCACTTTGTGACCCTCTGCACTTAATGAGTTAATGTAGTACTACACATAAAATATTGAGGGTAGACAGTTTACAGTTGTCAAAGGAAATAAGACAGGAAGATCAACATAGTATAACCCAAGAGCTTTTATTGGTGCTGCTTGAGAAGTTAACCATCAGCACATAACCTTGTAAAAGTCTGGCAAAATAACACAAGGCATATAACCCTATATGCTATAAAATTAGCAACAAATAAACAGACACAATATATTGCCTTATCTGGAATAACACTGCCAAAAACAAGAAAATATTATCATATAAAAGACTTTATGGAACACAACTCTTACAGTAGTACTGCAATGTCTGGAACATGTAAGCATTAAGTAAGCAAACAACAAGACTTGTGTTGAACACAAATCTTACAATGAGGTGAACTGATAATGATGAGCTGGTGATGAGGTGAACTGATGGGGTGACACAGGTGGATGGGGTGATACGGATGTGCTGCAGTGTGGGAGGTCAGCAGTATGCTGCAATAGGCTTTATGCACACTCTCTTCCGCATTCCGAGTCAGCCAGCTATGTCACTTCCGGCACTCGTAACGCCAACAGACTACAACAGGCAGCTATAGCATTTTTCTTACCCAGACTTACGGTCAACGATGTTAGTCGCATTATTCAAGCATTGTGCCACACGTCAGCAACTAAAAAGGAGAAGGGCTTCAAACTATACATTTCAAGCTACATCCACAATTACGAAGGTAAGATCCGGACGTGTAATGTTAGCCCTTAACATGTTTGTGTACTAGCCAACGCTAGCTTAGTGATACTGCTAACGTTATGTGTCAATCACTATTACAGTTTTCTTTACGTCATTGTCAATCTCAGTTTCAAACAAGGATTCAAGGACAGGAGAGGTAACCATTAGGGCTGAGTGCTACAGATCAATGAGGAAAAGCCAAAAGCCTCACAGTTTGAGCGTAAGGGAAAGTTATCCTGCAGGTCCAGTGCAGACTGGTTCATGAGACAGGTTCCTGTTCGTCAAATCAAGTTTCTGTGAATCATATCAATGCTATGAATCTAATACTGCTAAAGGCTACTTTAAATATATATTTTGTACGATATTGCATAAATAACACTAGTGTGTAAAAATATGTAAAAGTAATGGGATTCACAGAAACTAGATTGAGTTCTGAGTTCTGTCACTTATTTTACACACGTTCTGTGTTCCTTGTTATTTTAAATGAGTAAAGTGAGATTAATAATGATTTTGCTACAATTTTAGCTTTTACACATTATTTAGTGCATATGAACTGTAGTTATTTGGTTCATATTTTTTTTCAGACCTTCTCACTGTACTCATGTATTCTCCTTTTATAACAAAAGTTCACTAATTTATTGTTTAAAAAAAAGAACATTTTAATGTTTAACAGCACTTGCAGCAAGTACAGTATGTATTGTAACAGATTTGTGTATTTTCACAGGTTGTGCTTAGGGATTCCCATCCTGTGCAGCTACAAAGCTACCCGTGTACCTGTGTGGCAGGTACAGCTTTGTGCAACCATGTGGCAGCACTTTTGTACCAGACTGCACATTATTCCCAACTGAAGATCACCTCTGTTCCCCCAATACACAGCTGCACAGAGACTGAACAGAAGTGGCATGAACCAAGAACCATGGTAACTAACCTTTTTAACATGGTACTTTGATTTTATTTATGTTTTTTTTGTTTAAATGCAGGGTGTTAAACGTGGTCTGGTAAATGACATGGTGATTCTTTCAGCCAGACCTAGGGAAAGAAGACTGGTAGAAGGCATCAGGTTATTATTATTATGTTTATTAATAAAGTAATTTTCTGTTCTGTGTAGATATCAGATAAAGTAATCATCTGCTACATTATTGGATACATTTGATTTTAGCATTTATTGTTTGTATTTATACTGTCAGTCGATCAAGCAAGAAAGTCCAAACCCGATCTCTTCAGGCTTTTCACACAAATAAGGTCTTTATTTATTCATAGGTGTTTCATTTGAACTTATGCTTTAGCTTACTTTATGCAAACAATAAGACATTTTTTTGTTTGTTTTTTCTTTTTTTAATTTGTCTTTTTCATATAAGGGAGTCAGTTCACCTCTGCCTGAACTTTCCACACTCAGGGTGGATGAAATCTACAAATGACCTTCCCAGTGATGTGGCTCCACTGATAACAACTATGGGTATAGCCAATAATGTACCTCTGGTTGACAGAGGAAAGTGCAACAAGGAAGTGTATTATCCTATCACATGCCACCAAAGAGAGTGCCGAAAACCTGTCCACACACAGATGCCCCTTCTCCCCCACAGCTGCCACTTCGTGATTACAGGCTGGGACCGTCTACCTGTTCTTTTGTCTACACTGAACATCAGCAGCTCCACATGATGTCCCCGGAAACATCCTTAGAGACAGCACACAAAATTGAAAACAGTACAAAAGAGCAGAGTTCCTGCGTTGAGTGGCACCAACTAAGGCGGTCCCGTGTCACCTCCTCCAAATTCAGAGAGGTCTGTCACACTAGGGGACAGAGCTCTGCCGAAAATCTTGCGAAAAGGCTTCTGAGACCTAGCCATCAGACTGCAGACATGAGGAGGGGGCTTGACATGGAACCGACATGAGTACTGCAGAGCAAGGGAGGTTAACCACTATCCTTGTGGGTTCCTTATCCACCCCAACGCACCATGGATGGGGTCATCACCTGATGGGATTGTGTATGATCCAAAGGGGCAGCCAGTGTTTGGCCTCATTGAAATTAAATGCCCAAATGTAACAAGCTATGTGGACTGCCCATATATTAGGATCAGTGAGGGCACACATACACTAAGGAAATCCCATCCTTACTTTTGGCAGATCCAGGGCCAGATGTTGATTTCTGGATTTGACTGGTGTGACTTTGTCTATACACAGGAAGACATGTTTATTCAGAGGATTCACAGAGACAAGGAAATCACAGAAACAATTTAAGAAAAAACTATTTCTTTTTTTATTTTTACCTCTATGCTTTCCTAGATAATTAGATTGAGATAGGACTGCCCTGCAAACAGAACAGAGAGAAGCCTGTCACGCTAACATTGCCTTACTCAGCTCTGTCCATGTGTTGATATGACCTGTCTGCCCATCACCTTGCTTTCCAGCTACTGTGCTGTCCAAAAAAAAAAACTGGCCAGTGCATTGATGGTCACTGTTGGTCTATATCTGTGGGGGAAAAAAATCTTGTGCTGCTTTCTGTACACTTGGAAAATGTTTAACTTTTAAGCTGTAATTGTATCAAATATTGTTACTGGCAAAATGTTGTTCAAGGCAAAATTTTCAATTTGATCCCTAGACACTGGCAGAGTGAGATATTGTGCTAGCTAGAGAGCCAAATGAGGAGATCTTTCCTCTCCTGAATTTTCTTGTGTTCATATAAACATACAGTCACTACATGAATCCTATTAAGCTGCATCTTTGTCAAGCTGCTAATAGCTAAGAACGGTGCTATACCATCCAAAGTGAAATTGGAGGTTGATCTCCTACCAGCAGTGTATGCACTTGTGTCGAATGTTACAAATTTGTTTTGGTTTGAGGTAAATGGAATCTGGACTTACAGTGTTTGATCACATAAAACGTTTATGAAATAGTCTGATCATAAAGCACTGTTGTATCATCCTTTCTTGTGTGCGAGTTAACACTGAAATGTGCATGCAAACAGTGATCAGAGCTTCTCTATTAAATAAAAGGTGCAAGTAGGCCTACTGAGGGGCACAGGCTAGACAAATGTATACTGATTGCAACAATATTACATCAGTGAAATGTTGTAAACGACTAACAGTATAATAAAGATAAATGATTAGCATTGGAGTGTTTGTGTCTTGTGTAAACTACGGTAATTGTTATAGAAAGGTAGGTGAGCAGAACTGACAGGTGGGTGACCAAAAAAATTGAGTACTAGTTAAATTGAAGTGAATGTATTTCAATAAACCAATATTCAATAACTTCAACAATATAAAACAGATTTCATGCAAGTTTATACAGATAATTGCTATTTACAAGATTTACATTTTGCCCTCAAGACCGTATGGAGCAGTATGAAGCTGAACAGCCTTTGTGTCAAGCCTCCAGTAAGTACATAGTACTATACTACAGTGGTTCTCAATGTGGGGTCCGGGGACCACCAGGGGTCCTTGATGGAGGTTCCAGGGGTCCCCAGCAACTTAATGAATTGTTAAACTTAAGCATTATTTAATTTACAAGAAGTTAACACAATTAGAGAATGTAGAAGAATGACTGTTTTGATCATAGTTTCTCTGTTATCTCTCTACCTACAGTACAGATAGTCATGGAATTCAGCACAAAATCATACCTAGCAATAAAAATATTCTTGGATTTGGGTCAGAGAGACAAAAACTCATCAAATGGGAGTCCGTGGCCCTAATGTGGACTCAATTAGGGGTCCTTGTTATGAAAAAGGTTGAGAATCACTGCTATACTGCATACTGTGATGTGAATTGTTGAACTTGCCACCATTGGACCGAGTGTGATGAACTAATGAACATCAGGTGTGACTGAACGTCAGGTGTGACTGATTGCACAGCCTGTGGGACTCTGGGACAAAGAGAAAGGGGAGAGCCAGGCATTGTGTGTAGGACTGGGAAGCGTGCTGTTGTGCTGTGTGGCTGTGTTCACTCCAGGGAGAGGGGGGGTGTCGTTCGCAGTTGTTTAGGGCTGCCGGCGACGAAGCTAGCTACAATAGGGGGTTAGCGAGTTCCTGTGTCAGGAGGGGAGGTCTGCGCCTCCTTTAGCTAGTTATGGCTGGGGCTTTAGGAGCGCAAGCCGCCGCCACTCTCCAGCCTTGCTGCCGCCTCCGGCACGCCACCGTTGGCGTTCCCTGCCTGTCCACCTGCTGCGCCGTCCAACGAAGCCGTGGTCCCCCGGGGAGTTGGACGGTGTCACAAGCCTAGACCCCGGGGGGGGGGGGGTCTCGCCGACCGTGCAAGTTTAGTATATATGTTCATTTGTATGTACAGTGTATTTGTTTGTGTATTTTATTAGAGTGGGGACCGGACAGAGGCTGGGGCGGGGTTGAGTTAGGTCGCAGGTAGGGGGGGCTTATTGGTCTCACCTTAATTCTTGTAATTTAGAAGTGCAACTCCACTGTGTGTAGCATGACGGGTTTTCATGCATTTTCAGAAGGTTGTAGTGATGTGCTCTTATGATGTGTGTTTTGCATCCCTTGATGGTGGTGTGTACATTTTTTCTATAGTGTGGCCAGTCCTGGCTTCCCCCCAAGTGTGGTAGCTCTCCCGCCTAGTCAAACTCCAGGGACTCTTTTATTAATTGATGTTGATATAATAAAGATTGTTATTTTATCCGTTATTCCTTGTGGTCGAGTGTTGTTCTGAGGTCTCTGACATTTCTCCCACACGATCCCTGGTTTCTGGTAGCCTTTTCCGGCCTAAAGTCAAACCCAAATTCATTACAATACTATACTACATACACTACTACAGGGTGGAGGTGGTGGGAGGCTAACACCTCCTCCATCTTCAAAAAAGCCCAGCAGAGGATGTCGCTTTAGATAAAAGCATTTGCCAGTTGACTAAATGTAAATGCAATACACATGCCCTACTCTGGCTTCTTTGCCCAAGCCTTTACAAGAGGCCCATTTTCATAGTTTGTCAGGAGACATGCAACAGTATACAGCTGATTAATGTTGCCAAAAAGCCAGAGTGGAATCTCGGTGTCAAAGAACTTGTGTTCCTTCACTCGGCGTATGAGGAGCTCCACATGCACTCTGAGACGTGCAATGGCCTGGGTCTCCCTGACCTCACAGGCAGACATCTGGGATCTGCCAGAGAGAAATGCCGGCCTATAGATCTTACACAGCACAAAGTCATCAACAAGAAAACCTCGTTCGACCATGATGGCCATCCCAGGTCTCAAAAGGGAGAGAATTCCAGACTCTTGCATTATCTGTTTGTCACTGATAGATCCGGCATACAGTGGAGAGATAAATGTGACCGCCCCATGATGAGCAACTCCAAGCAGCCCTTTGAGAGTACAGTGGGACTTGTATGCAGAAAACACTTCACTTTGGAGAAGAGGTGATGATGGGCACTGGCACCTCAGCTCCGTGCAGTCCAGGATGACTGTAGTGTCTGCATAGTCCTTGAACTCTGCTGGCAAATGTTCCCTTATTTTCTCCTCTGGTATCCAGATCCTCACTGACCCTAGCACAGTGTACAGAAAGTTGCTCCACGTTGTAATAATCTGACTGATTGTGGACTGGTGGACTCCATACCGGTCAGCAAGGTCACGCTGTTTTGAACCCAGTGCGAGATAGTTCCAAAAAATGAACATCGCATCTATGGGCTGCAGGGAATGAGTCTGTTCAAAACAAATGAAAAGTTATATTATGTTTCTCTCAATTTATTTTAATTCCATCAGCCCTGATCTTTGTCAAGTTGTATTGTATGGTCTATGGAAATTATTATTATTATTATTGTTAGATTATTATTATCATAATTATTATAATAAAGAGTACTTACTGCAGTGGCACTCTCTGTGCTTGTGTCACACTGACCATAGATGGCAGCGAGGGCTCTATTAAGGCCCAGAAGCGCGTTGGGAAGGTCATAGGATGCAAACCTAAAGAAATACAATTCAGATGTTACCATTTAAAACTTGTATCAGTGTCTACTATGACACACTATGGACATACGACAAATATATGATTACATTAGCCTTCATCACACACACAGACATAATACTATATCTGCTGCTACTGCTTAAGTACTACACAACAATCAGGAGTCTGGACATCTTACCTTGTGAAAAACCGAATGTCTCTGTCTGAGCCAGCAAAACGGTGAATGCCAAACCGCTGCTTCGTAGAAAGCTTCTCAATTTGTTTCCTCAGCTGGAGGATCTCCTCTCTGAGAGACATGTTTTTATCGAGAGCTAAGTCAACAACTGTGGGATCCGGAGCTGAGCCCTGGCTCACGAACATCCTTGTTTTTAAAATGCCAGCTACAAACTCGGGTATGGGGACTAACTTTAAAGTTCTCCCTCCGGATAGCGACAATCCATTTTTGCCTGGTTTCCGCATCAGAGGGAAATGTATGAAAACTAAGTACTGGAGGCTTGACACAAAGGCACACAGCAATGTTCAGCTGTAGTGCTATCGGTTCGTTGAAACTTAAACTTTTTCTGGGACATTTAGCATCAGACTAGCAACAGTATGGATCTAGCAAAAGTGATTTAGCTGGCGGAGATTTTACCGGAAGTACGTCAGCACCACCGTGTACATATAGCCTATTCTGTGGCCATCACAGGATTATGGAACGCAGGGCCAGGTTGTGGTGGGTGCACTGGTGGGTACCAGGGGTAAGGGGCTTAGTGGTCAGGAAGATGTTGGGCAGACGCCAGGGAAGCAATGGACTGCATCATCATACCAAACTCCTACCAATCTCCTCGTGACAGTGCCGGGCCTGTTGCATCTTCAGCATCAACCCTTGTTGCTGTCACTCAAAGCTTTAGTGAACCCCTCCAATGTGGCTTCGAACCAAGATTTCTTTCTTCTGGTTGTGCCCCTCTCTTTCTCTGGTCAGATGCACATGAAGCTGGAGCTGCAACCTCGGACCCAGTAGTGTCTAATGTTACAAACACAAAGTTAGACTCCTTGCCAACCAATAGGTTTTAATCTCACACCAACAATGCAGAAATCTTTGCTTACAACAGCCAAATTCTCAGAATTACAATACATACTATAATACTGTGCAACCATAGTTTTGTTAACAATGTTAAACCTGCAACATACCTTCATTATTTTCTCCAGATATATCGTCCACACTCTCGCCAGTCACGTTAGCGGTTGTGTCGGTACAGCTGGAGATATCGCTGTCAGCAGAATCTAACACATCTCCTTCCATAGGGCAAAACGATGGACGGTCACGCAACACTTCGTCCAACTCGTCGTAAAATGGGCAAGTTATCCTGTCCCTTCCAGACTTGCTATTGTTGTCTTTGGCTTTACGGTATGCTAGCTTCAAATGTTTGATTTTACGCTGGCATGAGTGTAAATGCTCTTGCCATGCTTGGTCCTTCCTTGCTGAAGGACCATGAACAAGGAGAGCCACTCAGTCTACGGTTGGATGTGAGAGAGTGTCCAGAGGAGAGGGACAGAGCCGTACTGTCATTTTACAAGAGACCTCACGTGCAGTGGGCCAATCGCCTTCAGTGTTTTTTTAAGCATTGGAAGTTCAGAACAGTATCAATTGTGTAAATTTTACAAGGTGATGCAGCCATTGGCGAGTGGGTGACACGACGTGTTATCAACAGTGATGTCAAAACTTCAAAATGGTTTTGACCTGGACTCAAACAAAGGTATTTTTTAACCTTGTCATATATAAGCCTGAAGATGTACTTTTACAATCATCTGTTAAGTATAGATCAACTTTTTAATTGTGTGAAAGGACAACTTTGCATGTTGAAGGTGCACAGCAGTATCTTGGATTCAAAATTGGGTGGGATTAGGCGTGTGTTGGTGGTGGGTTGGGGGGTCAGTTGATCAACTGCATCTATAGCATAATTGTGCTTCATATTCTATGTTCTAGCTGCAGTAACTTTTTGAATTGACATTAAAAGCTTTAAATTGTGGGACAGGATGCAGAAGATGGAGGACTGAATGTGGTATCTCTGCCAGCCAGTAATATTGGGAGAACATTGAATGCTGACACCCAAATCAACCAAACGCACTACAAAACTTGGAGGTTTTGAAAAGTGTGTCTGAAATTGAAGACATCACAAGTAATGTTTTTTTTCCTTTTAGGGGTGAAGACACTGCTTTTTGAAGGCGAACAGGACCACCTAACTCCTTCCACCTCAAAATGTCTTGTGGAGAGTGACATGTTTGTAGCCGCTGGACATATGATTGGCCACAGTTTTTTAAAATAGTGGTCCACGTCTTACTGGCTTGAGTCCAGCTATCCTCCATGTCGTATTATATTTAGACTTATTATATTTAGACTTGGTCCTCAAAATGAATGGAAGTGAATGAGGAGCCTGACACCAGTAGTGGTCGCTAGCTTATTTGTAGATGACTTTAGATAGAGGTAAGACTGCTGATTTTTGACGTTTGAAGTTCTACTAAAGTGAAATATCCCTTTAAAGGTTGAGATTTACCAAGGTTGGGACTTACCAAGTGTTAACACCAGTGCCCCTGTTTGCACCTGTTTTTTTAAGGAGTCACTTTTGTTTCGTTTCCATAAAAGTAAAATATACAGCTACATGTAAAGTAAAAATTGTTTCAGGTATTATCTATAATTTGAATCAATTTAGTATTTAGAGTGAGTTTTTTGGGGAAACATTACATTAGTGAAATGTAAATGTCCATCATTCAGTTGTTCATCATCAAAAAGTTGTGTCAAATTGGAGAGCTCAATTTCTGTTATGACCCGTTAAACAAATAAATTAATTTTACAACGTTGTGTGTTGTTCTTGCATAGATTTAATGATATTTTTTTTCACTTTACTTAAAGCAAACAATGACCACTTATTGTGACTTATAACCAGCTTGTAATGTATTATATCTGCCTATACCTCAGGAATTTCATTACTTAACTTAAAGCACCCAATGACCACTTAGAGTAACTTAAAATCACATTATAATGGATTATAACAGTGATTATAATGCATTATAACAGTGATTATAATGCATTATAAAATGATTATAACGTATTAAAACTATGAGAATTATAATACACAAGGATCCTTGCAAAAAAATCAGTCAGTGAGTGACCAGCAATTATGAAGTATTATGATACTTGACCTTATAAGTCATTATAAAATGCTTTATAATGTGTTATGAATATTTATGAGTTCTTATAACTATACTGATACAGTGTTATAAGCAGATTATAATGCATTATAAGTATGTTTATAATGCATTATAGACATGGACGTCATAGAAAGTGTTACCAAATTTATTAAACACAAGTATTGATGCCCTTTGCTTCAGTTGGACACAATTTCCACTCTGGCCCAAAAAAAATTCAATCTTGATATCATATTTCTCAGACATGATTTTCACTTGATATTTAGGAATTCTAAAAAAAAAAATTATAGCTGCTGTGCAGCGGTGAGTCGGGGCCGGGCATTTTGAGGAGGTAGAGGAAGAAGAGAAAATTTTGACCTTTAACTTCCCCATCAGGCCGATTGGGTAAATATTTCTTGAGCAGAAACTAGCCACCAATATCTGTCATTGGGTCAAATTTCATGTCTCTGCGATGTACCAGCTCACGGCAATTTGCGTCGCGGCAGAAGAACAATAATAAAATATAGCCGCAAGCAGCCATGAAAGGGGTTCAAGCCTTGTCTGAGCGGTACTGACGTCGTGAAAAAAGCGTCAGTGTTTCTTAGGAAATCGTCCAAATATATCCCTTAATATATGTAACGGGTCCCAGGCTTGGTATATATACCAAGCCTATATATATATATATATATATATATTTTCTTTATATATAAAAATAAAGAAAATACATCTTTTAAAAATAAACAATAAAACCTTTATGAAAACAAAAATATATATATCTCAAAACCCTTTTTGTGAGTATCACATTCACCCCGACAAACAAAAATGGCTCCTGATATTCCAAATAAAAATGGCTCCTGGCATTTTCTTCAAACTCATAACTCAAAGACTCTTATTTCACCCTCAGTAAGCTGGTGTGGTGTATGATGTGTAAGTGGATGGCTGTGCGTATGACATGCATGTTGGTGGTGTGCCAGGTGTTATGTATGTGTATGGCATGTACATAGGTGATGTGTAAGGCACAGGTGAGAGTAATGATCGGATGTGGTGCGGCATACTCAGTACAGGTAAGTGAGATACCGGTGTGGCATATGTGGTGACTGTGTCAATAGCGGGGTAGGCATGTCGAGAGGGTTGGCCAAGTGTCTCATATGTAAATATCTGCCTTGGTTTTCTCTCCCTGGCTGACTGTCTAACCTCTCTGTGTTCATCTCTCGCAGGACTAGATACTACAGGGGGGGAAACCAGTATCTCCTCCTGTTCTTGTTCAGGGTGTCCATCGTGCTTATCTTCAAGCTGTGGTAAGTATCCGGTATCCGATAGTTCATTTGTCTGTGTTTCGTCTCTCATTGATATCACATCTCTTTCAGGTAAGTTTTGATCGTCCATCTCTCCATCGTCTCTTTCAGGTGTTTCCATTACATCAGGTAAGTATGCATCCATAGGTTGGGTTTCTCTCACAGGTATTATTTTTGCATGTTCTCTTTGGACTATAGCAGGTCTCCTAGGAGTTTGAACAGTCACCTTCGCCGGTGAGGACGGCGCTTCCAACACTGGCATTTGCTCTCTCTGTGACACTGTCGGTCTGTCATGTCCAGTTGATCTTTGTTCCATCCTATTTACAGGTGTCCTCAACCAGTAACCTCCTGTCCACTCATCATCAGAGTCTGATGTCTCATCACTGCGAGCCAGGTCTTCTGCAGGTCTTGCTCTCAGCTGAGGGTTTCTTTGCCTTTGTGGCGGTTTTAAGACCATGTGGGCTGGTTGTGGTGGGGATTCAACTGGTAAGTCATTGACTAGCAGTAGCAGGTTTCTGTGCAGGGTTCTGGTTTTTCCTTTATAGTCTCCTTCTGGATGAATGACATATACAGGATTGTCTGAGACCTGCTCCTTTACCACATATATCCTCTTCTCCCAGTAGGAGCGCAGCTTGCCGGGCCCACCCCGCTCACCTAAGTTCCTAACTAGCACTCTATCCCCTGGTTTAAGGACTACTCCCCTCACCTTTTGATCATAATAGGACTTGCCCTTAGCACTAGATGACAGGCTGTTTTTGTTCGCAATTCTGTATGCTTCTGTCATTCTTTTAGCCCATTTCTCAGCATAGCCTTTGTGTATTACCGGATCTGTCTCCTCCAGTAGTCCAAACAACAGATCCACAGGGAGGCGGGGGTGCCGTCCATACAGCAGGTAATGAGGTGAGTACCCGGTTGACTCGTGGTGAGTACAGTTATACGCATGTATAACCTGTGGGAGATGTTCTTTCCATTTCTCCTTTTCCTTTTCTGTCAGTGTTTGTAGCATCTGCAGCAGCGTGCGGTTGAACCGCTCAGCCGGGTTGCACTGGGGGTGGTACGGGGATGTCCGAGAATGACCGACTCCTGACAGCTGTCCGAGTGTTCGAAAGAGTTAATTCTCGAACTCGCGTCCTTGGTCATGGTGGAGTTTATTTGGATATCCAAAACGAGGTACATAGTCGTCGTAGATCCGCTCTGCTGCAGTGCGTCCAGATTTATTTTTGGTTGGGTAGGCTTGAGCGAACCTGGTAAAATGGTCGATGACCACTAAAATGTACTCGTAGCCTCCTTTGCTCTTCTCTAGATGCAAGTAGTCTATGCAGACAAGTTCAAGGGGAGAGTTAGATGTTAAGCTGCCCATAGGTGCGCGCACATGCATTGTGGGCTTCTTTTGTTTTATGCAACAGCATTTTCTTGTAACATAGTCCTCTATACACCTTTTCATATAAGGCCAGTAAAACCTTTCTCTGGCGAGATGAAGCACTCTCTCTGTACCCACATGTCCCATGTTGTCATGGAGGTGTTTCAGGGCAACAGATTGGTACTTGACAGGAAGGACTAACTGTTTTCTTTCTGGTGTCCGTCGGTATAGGATTCCATCCTCAAGGTGTAGTTGACTCCACTTATGAAGGAGCTTTCGGGTGGACCCACTCACAGACTTCCGGATCTCATCAGTCAGAACACTGCTCGCCTTTTTGAGCCTTATTATTTCCCCAATGGCAGGGTCCTCTTGTTGGGCTTTTACAAGCTCATTGTGGCTGATTTCAGGCAGGAGTACACGGGGCGGTGGGATTACATCGAGAGAGGAAGTGTAGAGGGCAGCTATCCAGGCCACATCTTTCCTCTGGGCTGCTTGGCTACCTTCCCAGGTGGCATGTAGCATGTCCTGTGACAGCTCCTCTGTACATGTTGCCACGTAGCTGTTAATATCCAGAGGGATGCGGGAGAGGGTATCAGCATCGATATTGGCTTTCCCAGGCCTGTACTTGATGTTGAATCGGAAATCTGATAATTCTCCCACCCAGCGGTGTCCAACTGAGTTTTGCAGTGCTCATTACGTAGGTCAGTGGGTTGTTATCGGTGTAGATGGTAAAGTGTGGAGCATAAAAGAGGTAATCTCTAAATTTTTCACACACTGCCCACTTTAGAGCGAGGAACTCGAGTTTTCCACTATGTAGGTTGTAGTTCCTCTCCGCAGGCGTCAGCGTTCGTGATCCATATCCAACGACTCGCAGTTTTCCATCCCGCTGCTGGTAAAGGACTGCGCCGAGCCCTTGCTGTGATGCATCAGTATGCAGGACGAATGGTTCCTCGAAGTTTGGATATGCTAGAACTGGCGGATTGGTTAGCATGTTGACAAGCCTCTCAAGTGTACTTTGGTGGTCTGCAGTCCATTCTATAGGCGCCCTGGATGACAACTGCGGACCCTTGGTCCTACAGTGACGGTGATGGGTTGGTGGCATGGAGGGCTTCACTTGGAGTAGCTCATATAACGGCTTGGCTATCCTGGAGAAGTCCTGAATGTAAGACCGATAATAGCCTAGGAAGCCGAGGACCCGTCTGATGTCACCAACTGTTTGTGGTGTTTTGGTTTTCAAAGCCAGCACAGCCTCAAGGTCTTTGGGGTCAACTCGAACACCCTCGGCAGACACCAGGGGCCCCACGTACCGAACCTCTCGCTGGAAGATGTCGCACTTCTCCGGTCGAAGCTTCACCCCATGGCGCTGCAGAGCTTGGAGAACTTTACGGATCACCTCCACATGGTCACTGAAGGACTTTGAGTAACACAGCAGGTCATCAAGGTAAGGAATGCAACATTCATCCCTCAAGGAGCTCAACATCTCCTCCATGCTTCTCTGGAAAGCTGCAGGTGCATATCCGGCCTTGCTGTCTGAATACAGCTCACAATGGCTTCAGCTTTTTCACTGGGAACAGAGATGGCATTACAAAGCAGGTGAACAAGGACAGGTACTAAACGTTCTGGTTGGCTGGAGATGAGCTGTTCTAAAACATTAAAACCAAGCAGTGGTCTCTCCATGGGGAAACTGCTGACTAGGAATGGGACATTGATAGAAAGACTGGGGTCCTCATTTCCTGGCAGGTTTATCATTATGGCTACCCATCCATCAAATGGAACAAGATCTCCATTTACTGCAAATACCTTCAGTTCCTCTATTTCCTCAATGATTTCAGACACTGGACGAATATTGAGGTCAGGCAGGTATTCGTCTTTCCAGGCACGGCTTACCATACTAACTTGCGCCCCGGTGTCGAGCAATGAGGTAACTGCTAAGCTATTTAGATTACATTGAACCAAGGCTTTTCTTCCTATCAGGTTAGCAACGGCTCCTCTTGCTGTAAGTGGTGGCTCAGGAGAAGGCTGTATTGTTTGTTTACAGTTTTTTTGTGTACCGGCTGTTTCTTGAGTGGTGGACGAGGTAAGGCTTGTGTTACTACTATCACATTTACATTTAACCTCACTGGAATGTTCAGATTGGGACTTATTTTCAGATCCGGTCACTGGTCGCCCCTCTACAGCGGCCGGCTGAAGTTTCCCTGATTCTTTTGTTGCTTTAGACAGCCAGCTGCTCGGTGTCCTTCCTCCTCACATGTGAAACAATGGTTGCAGTCTTGACGGTTTTGTTCGACACATTTTGGACAACCGTAGGGTTTTCCCCGTTTGGATCGCATCCTATTTTGAGGATACTGATATTCACTGTGTGACAGTCGTGGTCGGTTTTGTTGTTTCATTGCCTCAACCATTCTGGTAAGTTCATCTACTTTGGCTGCAAGCTCTTTAAGTGGGTCTGGTTTTGTGTTGCAATCTATGCTTCCTTGTTTGTTGCTAGACCCCTTAACTGTATTAAGCTCGAGCTGCGCGCTGTGTGCATTTGTTGCGGTTTGGCGGCGGGAGGAGCCGAGCCTCCTCTGTCTCTCGCTTTCCTCACTGGTGATTCTCATTACATGGCGTAGTATTGTTTCTTCACTGACTTCACCGTTTGACAGGAGAGGTTTAAGTTCTCTGCGTATGTCTGTGTGTTTGTGTCCCAATCCTTGGTACACGGTATGCAGGAAAACGTCTTGAACTGTAGCTGCAGAGTATTTTATGCCTGCGCCTGACAGTTTAGATGTGAACAGGATACGTTGTTTTAAACCTATAACACGGTAGAGAAATTGTTGTGGTGTCTCGTTCTCGTCCTGTTTTGTGCACATCAACTCTTGGAATAACTCTGTTATTAACTCTGCTGTTTTTTTCTCTTAGGTGGGCCTGGAGGAATCCCTTGAGCTCAGTCACTGTTATGTCATCTTTATTTATTAGCATATCTTTGAAATTTCCAGGTCTTATTATTTTGAGCACACCACGGACTATTTCTGTGTCGGTGAAGCCTTCCTTGATTCCTTCTTCGACCTGCTTGCAGATTGCACATTATTATAACTGATGTCTGATGAATGGTCACTGATTTGACCCCCTTGCACTTTAAACTCCCTCCTTTGGAGGTAGGAGAGATCTCTTAAGGAGACCATCCCATCACGAACTGGCTGAGTGATAGATTCACCAGATGGGTTGCTGCGTGGTGTATCACTGTGAAGCTTGCTAGACAGGGCTGGGGACGGTTGTGAGTACTCTGGTGACTGTGTAGCAGGTACTGGAATACACTGTATTAGTTTTTTGCTAAGCTCTTCATAGCTAGCGAGCATTTTAAGCAACTCAGTGTTCGATGTGTCAGATGTGTTTAGCATTGTAGCATTAGCTAAGCTTGAAGCTGGGGCAATAGTCACTGGACTAGCGGTGAGAATATCAGTACTATTGCTAGGCAACGCAGAATTGACTGGGACAGTTCTAGTAGGACTAACTACCTCAACAGCTGGAGACATCTGAATGGTAGTGTCACCTGTGATGGTTTCAGTGGCAATTTGGTGTGAGTGAATGGCACTACCATCAGTAGTGTGAGCAGTATGAACTGATTGTGTGTCTGTCTGCATGGCATGTGATTCGAAATCACCCCTTTCATTTAACAGTAGCAATACATCACGGTTATTAAGAACAGCATCAATAGCATCTTTCAAAATCAGTAATTCAACCATGCCACTGTCCTCTGACTGCAGTAAGTGCTTACTGTACATGAACAAACTGATGTATTCGAAGCATCCCTCATGGTCTCCCTCCTCTAGCTCGGACTGCTCCTTGCCCGACACTGGACCAACAGTCTAGGCCAGTCATCCTCAAAGTCCGGACTCCGGTCCGGATCCGGACCGAACCACAACTGTCTCCGGACTCTGAGCAAATTATACTTTTCATATGTATTATTTGTATTATCTGCGAGACTTTGCCGCAACGCAACGAGTCAAAATGATCCGCTTTCTCCACTGCAAGCAGCGCTCTGAATGCCCGACTGCTCCACTGTCTGTGTGAGGACGTCTACTCTGCTTTGGTTTGGTCCAATCACATTCAGCGTCCCGTCATCTCCATGACAGCGGTGGGTCGCGGACGCGACGTCATACTGTAGAGCCGCACTTTTTTTTTCAAACTTTATTTTTACAAGAGAAGAGAACAAAGACCGGTGTAATCAAGTTGACAGCGCAGCTCGTTTCGTCAGCTGTTAGCTACTAGCCTAGATTTGGAACGTGAATCAATCTAAAATGGCGTGTTCAAAGGTGGCCAGCCTACAGCAGTGAGTCTGCATTCTCAACAATGAACACGGTGAAGAACAAGTACCGCAGCCGACTCACCAATGAACACTTGCATCAGTGTCTCTGCCTGGTCATCACACCTTTTGTGCCAAAGTTCAAAGTCTTGGCAGCAGACCAAAGGTGCCACTTCTCTCATTAAGCAACAGTGTTTGACACAATGTACAATAGTTCTGGACGTATTTGGACTTTGATTCTTAGGATGGTTTGATTCACCTCTGGTGGCTGGGTGTGTGAACCGGGTTTGGGGGATGGGGATAATGGGGAAATGGTGATTTGTAGCTTTAATTTAATTTAATTTTATATGTAATTTTATGTTTTATTTAATTTAATTTTATATAATTTAAATTTATATTATATATATTTTATATTTAATTTTATATTATTAATTTAATAATTTAATTATAATTCGTTAAAAGCTTGACTGACCTTAATAAACGGACCTTTGTCTAATTGAAAATTTTCTTTGTGGACCTTTAAGATTTGTATTTGAGTACCCCTGGTCTAGGCGATCTGGTAGAGCTCTTCCGCTGACAAGGTGAGTAGACTCTTCCTAATGTCCCACACTAGGCTCTTCCTCTCACTGTCCGACATGGTAGCTCCTCCTTCTCCCTCACGGTAAGTCACACAGTTCAGCAATGGCTCAGTCTCTGCTCCGGGTCAAGGGTCTCCGCTCACTCAGGGTCACAGGTCTCCGCACACATCAGCCTCTGCGTCGGTCCCAGATGTCATCAGGATGGATCAGCTCCAGACCAGAAGGCGGCGCCGATCCCGGACGAGCCCCCAAGAATCTGTAACGGGTCCCAGGCTTGGTACCGTTGACAGATTAAAGAAATCCTGTACACAGTAGGGAAAGTTATTGAGACAGCACACGACTGTCCCTTTCTCCAACTACTGGATAATGTTTATTTCTCACATACATCATCATATTATTTTCTTCTGTTTTTTCCGGTATGCATTCGCATAAATTCAGGTTAGACATAACCAGACATTCTTCTCTTAAAGAAAACCTATAGAATATAGTTCCCTATATGTCCTATAGTACTCTATTGTATTTATCACAAATTAATTCAGCTTTGTATAACAAAAATAAACATCTCAGTCCAACACACAGTCTCTATTTCTCTATAGTTTCACATATCATCTTCACCATACACCAGATGTAGCATACTCTTCAATCAAATAAACTTCTTATAGAAGAAGACATTAATGTAAATAGTTTACTATACTCATACATACTAGTGTATACTAAAAACAGAATTAAGATGCTTGCACCTGAGATAATTGTCAAAATACATATAGATCAACACATAAACTTGTCAAGTGCCCATGGGAACTGGTAAGGGTCTGAACACCGCCGACCATTACAACGAGGTGGAAAAATGCTAATGTGAATAGAGGCTAACAGCTAAATTTAAGCTAACCGGACTACATTAAATTAGCCACCGGTAACTCTTAACTAACCTGACAATGTAAATTATATCTACATACGCTCAATTGTTTCTACAAATTATGCTACCTTGAAAAATGGTAACGTAAATGCCCAGGAGCTGCCAACTGATATAAAAGGACAAAGAAAGCAGTACGTGCCAAAACCGCCATTACAGGGTACACAATGGAAGCTACTATTCCAGTATTTTAACCTAGTTATCAACTGTGTAGTGTAACAATGAACTTACATTACATACACACAACACTTACACATCTTCTACATCAATTTTGAGTGATTTTTAGGTTCCAACCAACCTGTACACAGTAGGGAAAGTTATTGAGACGGCACACGACTGTCCCTTTCTCCAACTACTGGATAATGGACGCGATCGGTGCCCGCATGCACTTTCCCAGTCCTAGTGACCCTTTGGAGAGGTACTGCCCCCTACTGTTATGAAATAAAGTTGCATGACATTATTTGACCCATAAATTTGTAATAGTAAATAAGTAAGTCTATAAATAAAGTTTGACAAAAATAAAGAAAATACATCTTTCAAAAATAAACAATAAAACCTTTATGAAAACAAAAATATATATATCTCAAAACCCTTTTTGTGAGTATCACATATACCTGCCAAGTTTTGCGATCATTGAACCAACGGGTGTGGAGTTACGGCCGTTTTAGTGTTAGGCCACACCCATTTTTGGCGTTTGCAGCGCCCCCTTTTGGTCAAATTGCACAAAATTCGGTACGCATGTTCAAAATGCCATTCCAGACGAGGCTGAGAAGTTTGGGACCGATTATGCAAATGAGCTTGATTTACTGGCTATTACATGGTTATTACACCATAGGCCCCACCCACTTTCACCAATTATGTCAAACCTTCTGATTTTGACTAGTACAGCCTCCCTGAACATGTGTACCAAATTTCACGCAATTTTGTCATCTGGATTAGGAGATACAGTTTACTGTTCAATCTTAACACAGCTTTGCACACATGGTCTTTGATGATATCTGAACATGTTCTCCAAGTTTCATGATGATTGGACAATCGGTCATGAAGTTATGACAATTTAGCTGACAGGCCACGTCTTCTTACAATTTAAAAAAATTATATTTTCAAAACTAAAGCCGATATCAAAAATCCGAAAAGACAACTTGTAGTGCTTGGTTCATAGATGCTACTGACCAAGTTTGATGGTGATCGGTCAAACGGTGTGTTTTTCAAAACTTTCAAAATATCTCAAAAGTTTTCCAGGTGGACCTTGAGGGTCCTTGAGGCAAAAATATTTCTTGAGCAGAAACTAGCCACCAATATCTGTCATTGGGTCAAATTTCATGTCTCTGCGAACTCCAGCTGGATTCAACTCTTGGGTCTGCAGTGTGTAGTATTGTAGTAGTAGTCTGTAGTATTGAAGAATATCACTTGGGCTTAAATTCAAACGTTTCAAAAATGTCAGTCTCTTTTCAATACAAATATTAAGGGGAAATATTCCAAGTTCTGCCCTGCACAGGTTATTGGGTGTTTTCCTTTGTACCTGTACCATTCTTGCCGGTATATCGATTTTGTATAATTTCAATTTTTATTGCAAACATTGTAAGTAAAGCTCTGGGTATGTTTCATTGTCTGCCACAGCTGAGGCTGCTGTCTTTCTGGCCTGTTGGTATATGTATGAATGTTTTTCTTAAGTTTATCGTCAATGCCCAATTTTTTTACAGTATTCCGCCAATATATTAAGACTTTGTCGGAGACCCTCCTTAGCTCTCGACAATAGTACCAAATCATTTGCATAGAGAAGATGTGTCGCCTCTGTGTCAAGAAGTGTAAGTCCTGGGGTTGTGGACTCATCAAGCGCTTCTGCCAGTTGATTTAAGTAAATATTGAATAAAGTTGGACTTAGGCTGCAACATTGTTTGACACCACATCCTTGGGGAAATAAATCTGTCCTCTGCTTGGCAACTTTAACTGCATTTTTACTAATATATAAAATAATCCCTCATGCCAGATTGAATCGAATGTTTTTCTAAAATTTATAAAACAGGCAAATATTTGACCTTTATTTTGTTTAACATATTGGCCAATTAAGGTATTTAATGTGTATGATCTGTTGTATGGTGTTTTTGCTACAATCCAATTTGACATTTATTAATGGCTCTTCTGTCATTGAGATATGTTTGAATTCTTGAATTTAGAATGGAACAAAATAATCTTCCCATATTGCTGTTGACAGATATTCCTCTGTAGTTATTTGGGTCAGCAGGGTTTCTGTTTTTAAAGATGGGTGAAATACAGTAAGTCAGATATTTGGAATGTATCCAGAGGTCAAGACGATGTTGAATGATTTTAGAATTGCAGTTTGTAAATCCAATGCATTATATTTTAGCATCTCATTTCTTATGTTATCAATGGCACATGCTTTGTTGTGTTCTCTTTCCTCTCTCTTAAATGTTCTGTCCAGCATGTATTTGACCATCTACATGCTACTCAAATGTGTGTGAGTGATGGGAACCTCTGCCTCTCGACCCAGATGGATGTCGGTTCTTGTTTTTGTCAGTGCGATGCAGTTGTCGTACTTTCCCAGCAGAATAACCATCTCTAAAAAACTTTCTAAATACTAACAAATAGAAGATGGACTTTTTGTGTCCAGCTCATTTGGTGAGCGCAACACTATATCACAAGGCATCAATCATCCACGTTACATGGATCACACACAAAAAAAAATAATAATAATACTAATAAAAAATGGATAGATACAAGTGAGACTCAAGTCAGTATGCCATCCTGTCTTTCTCTTTTTGTCAATCATAAAAATACTTGAATAATACTGTAATAACGCAGAATTGCAATATAATGATCTCTGATAAAAACACATCAGTAACATTTTGTTCCTGATAGTTTATTTAATATCTACTTTATCGGGGGCATCCTGCTGGATCAATGGTCTAAGGCGTAGGACCTTTGTCGCATGTCATCCTCCTCTCTCTTTCCCAATGTTTCCTGTCTCTCTACTTTAGCAAATAAAGGCAAAAAATCCCCAAAACTAAATATCCACGTCCCAAAAAATATCCACTTTTTTGTTTTTCTTTTACATTACATAGCCTGTGGGCCCTAAATGATCTCTAATGCAAACACACACACACACACACACACACACACACACACACAAGCCTGAGGCCAATCATTTTAGGATATATATTGCAGGTGGAGAGTCTGAGAGATCCAACTCAAATCCATCACCTAGACGGTCATCTCACCTGAAAGGAGCGACTACCAGCTGAAGGTGAGTTTAAATACTGAGGGTGATTTTATTTCTACTTTTCTCTTGCAGCTCTTTCCTCACTCTTAAAGGTTCTGTCCAGAATGTATTTGACCGTCTACATGTTGGGGATTTTCAGGTACAAGTTTGACATTAGGTGGTTGTTGTAAACTCCATTACAAGAGTTACTTTACCAGGCAGACTGCATTGCTAGTAAAGAATTTGGGGCATAGCAGGATAACTTCTGCTAGGATTGACTGATATGGGTTTTTTTTCCAAATGAAGCTGCCGATAGCCAATATTTTTATTTATTTGTTATTTTTTATTTTTTTATTTTTTTATTTTATTTAAATTTGACCATTTTCATGGAGTAAATTTGACCATGATAATAACAATAATAATAATGATAATAATCAAATTGTCTCATTAGAATCAATTCAGATTCAGTGTTTCTCATAGAATTCAAGAATAAAAATGTAATCATTCAAACTGCGTCATATCAGAGGTGTATGACACTGACTGACTGAAAGGACAATATCAATCCTTCTTTTCCTATGACGACATTGTGGAGTGAATCTGCAACAATATTTGCACTAAAATTCACAGTGAATTAACACAACTGTAGCTACTGAAAAGATGCAGAGCATCTAGTCTGATGGGCGTCATAGACTAGTGGCTCCTGATGTGAAACGGGCAAAATCAGGAATACTTCAGTCACAAATATTCAGTCCAGAATGTGTAGGTGGAAAAAGAAAACTTTACAAACTCACATCATCCTGTCAGCCCTAAAAAATGTAAAACTGATGTTTAGCTGACACATTCTGTTAGTTCCTGTATCATAAACTGAGTACGTTTTAGAGACAGAACAAAAGTCTTGAAGACAGCAGTCGGGCGACAGTTTCAACAGGAAATCTTATTTAAGGATGAGAAGATTGGATCAGAGTTTTCTGAATTTGTTAATTCAGTCTTACACAATAGATGCCTATGTGCATCTATTGTGTAAGACAAACTGAGACAAACTCAGAGATGCTGTGATGTGCAAAACAAAAAAAATGGAAAAACCATGCCGGCAGAGTACACTCAACCATTGCTCATAGATTCCTATCCAAACCATATTGTTTCAAATCACGGTGAGCCAAATCTCCTCTTCTATGGCTTTCAAGTATTTTACTGTCCACACTCACAACACACTGTAAAATGATGAGAATAAAAACCTGGTGGGATTGCTGGTGATGCAGCTGTCTGTCTGTATTCTGACTTGCTGTTTTGTTTTGGTATAGGATGAAGACTCTGATTGTTTTCTTGCTCTTCGCTCTGTTTGCCGGGCTGAAAGCCAAGCCAGGTGAGGATACTCATGGTAAGCAAAAATGTGCTGTGTGTGTGTGTTTGTGCATGTGCAATATACTTTACTAGCTAAATTGCAATTTATGTAATATAATGAAAGTAAAGATGTTTCTAAATGGTTTCCCCAATCTTAAACCCAGATGAAGAGCATGGCAAGGAGGAGCATGGCAAGGAGGAGCATGGCAAGTGTTATGTGTGTGTGTGTGTGTGCTTGTCCAGGGGGGGCCTCTGTTTGATAATAAAGTATTTATCTATCTATCTGTCTGTGTAACAACAGAACCAGGTCGTCTGCATAGAGCAGGATTCACTATCATGAGGAGTGAGATCAGAGCTAGTAGATTGTTCTAATGATGTTGCTAGGTCATTAATGTAAATGTTAAATAATGTTGGACTCAAAGTGCATCCCTGTCTCACCTCATGTCCTGGTTTAAAGTATTCTGTTCTGTGATTTCCAATTATTAAAGCACGTTTGCTGTTTGAATAGTATGGACTTAATAATATTGGATGTTAATTCATTAATATTGAATTTTTCTCTCTCGCTCACTCTCTCTTGCCAGGGCATCTGGTGTTCCACGATGCATTGAAGTCACTGTCGCCCGCCCACCAAAAAGCCGTATCTGCCTGGTTGCAGAAACACAAAGGACAAGCTGCTGCAGCTGGAGGTCCGTATAGATCCTTTTTTATGATGTTATTATTGTTGTTATTAAAATAAGCCATTGTGCAAATTTTATAAAATGCTTTGCTGAAATCAACAAAACATGCAAATATTTTCTGTTAGGTTGAATTTATGTTTTTGCCAATTACATTGTATAATGAATAGATATAGTCTGATGTTCTCTCTCTGTCTCTGTCTCTCTCTCTCTCTCTCTCTCTCTCTGTCTATCCTGTCTCATAACACTGACAGCAGGCGAATTGCCAGAGCATCTGCAGCTCCACCATGCATTTAAGTCACTGTCGCCCACCGACAAAAAAGCCATATCTGACTGGTTGAAGAAACATGCGGAAGGGAAAGGTGCTACAGCTGGAGGTGCGTATAGATCCTTTTTTATGATGACACTGTTAACTCTGTTTTTTTAAATAAATAATTAAGTGTTTCATATAAATAGTTTTTATTTATAAGATTCAGATATTTCCAAAATTTTAATGTTGGTTTTTTGATGTCAATGTAAAGGGGGGACAGGCACTGTTTGGATGTTTCTATGGACATTGTTTCTATGGATAATTTTAACCAGATTCTAATTGGAACATGAATTAGTCTGAATCTCGACTTGATAGCATACATCGCTCTTCTTGCCTTTTCACTCACAAATTCAATTTTCAAATTCACAAATTGAATCAAACACCTTGTTGAAATCAACAAAACATGCAAATATTTTCTGTCGGGTTGAATTTATGTTTTTGCCAATTACTTTGTGTAATGCATAGATATTCTCTCTCTCTCTCTCTCTCTCTCTCTCTCTCTCTATCTCTCTCTCTCTCTCATCTCACAGCACTGCCAGAACTGCTAGAGCCTCTGCAGCATGCATTGATCTCACTGTCATCCAAACACAAACAAGCCATATCTGCCTGGTTGCACAAACACACGAAACATGCAAAATAAAAAGGCGCTGCAGCTGAAGGTCTGTAAAGATCCTTTTTCATGATGACACTGTTAAATCTGTTGTTAAATATGTTTGGCGTTCATGGCTCTGCACCAAGCTGCTCCTTGCTCACCCAGCAGGCATGCTGAAGGTATAGCAGAGGTGCCATGCAAACACAACACAACTAACACAATGCTCTCTATCTGTTTTGTTAAGTAATAATCCGCACAATTTTTCTAGAAAAAAGTCAGTTTTGTTACTTTCTTAGCTATTGTTGAGGTGCCCTTGATCAAAACATTTAATTGTGAACACACACACACACACACACACACACACACAGGCTGTAAGCAGCTTGTCCAATGTCTATTAGGAGTGAAGAAGTTTCTAAAAGATTTTTGTTTTCCTAGATGCCTAACTCAGTCCCGTGTGTGATCTATGATTTGAACCAGATTCCCTGGAAACAAAACAGACCAGTGACTGACCAGCGACCATCTCACTCTCAGTCTTCATCTCCATCATCTCTACCACAACCAATCATCATATACCCCCTCTCCCATTTCTCCTCCAACACTCAACTTCTTGTCAGTTTGTTTGGTGATCACAAGGCTTTTTAAGTCGATGGATGTGTTTGAAATAAACGCTCTATGAAAGTGTATACATGTCTTTCTGAGTGTAATCACTAAGCTAACAGTAGAACATACTGCACTACAACAGAATGAATGAAGTCTGGTTTCCACTACGGGGTCAACCAGGGCTAACATATTAGCCGAGTTTCCACACAAACAGAGCTATCCAGGGCTTGCTTTTTAGCCTAGTTTCCACTTCAAGACAAACAGGCCTGATTTCCACTACAGAGGCAAACAGAGCTATCCAGGGCTTACTTTTAGGCAATACTTTTCAGAACCTGGGCCAGGATCCATAGTTGGTCCAGAGATGCCCCCCAAATTATTACGAAGACATGGCTGATGTGGAAAATTCTAATTTTATATGAAGCTATGAAGGGTATGTCGTGTTGCCATAACACCACAGTAGCATTCCCAAGTCCCTCCAATGAATAACAGTCTGAAGAAAATACTGTAAGCTGGCTAGCAGGGTCTTCTCCTATAAATTAAACTAAATGTTTAAAAGCATGGGGAGGACTTTTAGGAATACTGCAATATATAAATTATAGTAAATTCTGCCCTCCAATGACATCAATGGGAGACAATTTGGCTTTTTCTCTAAAGCCAAATTGTACAATATAGTCTCTGATTGAGTTGAGAGTTGATTCAATGCATGGATTAACTTTGTTTTGGAGTGGTGACCTTTTTTTAAAAAAAAAAAAAAATGTTAAGAAAGGCAAAAGCAACAAGTCTGTTAAGCGCTGATATGAAAATTGCTGGATTATTAGCAGTCAAAGAAGTTATACAACCTACAATTGGAAATATGACTGAACTGCAAAAGTCCTGCTGGACCAGTATAGGGCCCGAAGTGTATCTATACCAGGGACGGACTGGGACAAGAAAATGGCCCTGGACTTTTTGACTCAGACCGGCCCACATCCAGCCTGCAAATATTCCACTCCATCCCACCCCATTGACACAAACATGAATACAGCAAGACTTAGTGTCACTACTTATAAAAATTAGTGCTACATACGGTTTGTCGCCAGCAGACCAGAACAGATACAGGCTGCTATATTGTGCATTTAGTGCATCATGATAACGGGCTATATTTTAAAAGGCGATATAATCTATATCAATACAGATGAAATGAGTGTTAGGCCACGCTGCTGCTCAGGAGCTGCTGAAAAGGTCAAAGGTCACGGAGGCCCTGGGTTATAATCATCCAGCAGTCAGTACACACAGAGTAACAGCATGGAAATCACGGAGAGATAATGTAGTGTCGACTATAAATGCGTGAGAATTCTCAGTTCTCAATTTTATTGTACTATTTTATCCTTGTCTTTTATTTGTATGATTTATCTGTATGATTTAAGTTTTGCATTGGTATTTTGCTTATTCTGTTCTTTTACTTAAAGGCTATATTTCCATGATAAATATGCATTGTACTAGTAGGCTGCTATTCGATAGGGTGGAGGTGGGCCAGGGCGGGGGGAGGGTGGAGGTGGGTATAGTTGGTAATTGCTGCGTACATTATTTAAAAACAGGGGTTCTGTGCAGAACCACCTGGATAGATTCTAGGTACCCCAGGGTTCTGTAATGAACCCTGAGGGATGGTTCCTGTTAAAACCTCAGGGTTCTTTACTGAACCCTTCTTAGAGGGTTCCAGATGTAACTACCTACTGTGAGTTCTAAGTAGAACCATTTAGTAAGGGTTCTAGATGAATCGCTCTGAGAGGCTTCTAAGTCTAACCTTCAAAAAGGGTTCCACCTGGAGCCAAAAAGGGTTCTCCTGTGAGGACAAGTCAAAGAACCCTATATGGTTCTAGGTAGCCCTTCTATTTCTAAAAGTGTAGGCATTTTTCCACCGTCCTTGACCTAGGCATTTTTCTAGGCTAGGCAGATCTTTAGGGGCAATTTTATTAAACTATTAGCATTGCATATTAGCAAAATAAATACTCAATTTTGACCACTAACTTCTTTCCCACTCGTGGAAACTGGCAGCAGGCCTTCCAGAAGACTCTCTTTCCCAGCTGGTCCATCTGCACCCTCATGTTGGCTTTTTTATTAGATTGTGCTCTGCTTTGCTGATGCAGTCGATCAATCAATCAACATTTATTTGTATTGCATGTTTGCATACACCATAGTGCAATGCAAATGCTTTACAGACAATAACAACAGATCAATAATAAAAGAAATAAGATTAAGTAAAACAATGAGATGATATGAGAAGGCACATTAACATCATCATCAACCGCTCAATTTTATTCACCCAGAATGCACCGCAAAGTTCCCCTGGTCACAGGCTCCCACATATCACCTACAGTGGCCCACAGGGTACAGTAGCTGCATTCCCTTATAGCCGCTTTTCCACCGCTTGGTACCGGCTCAACTCGACTCGACTTGCCTTTTTTGGTTTTCCATTGGGCAAGTACCAGGTACCAGGTACCATATTACCTGGTACCTGGTACTTTTTTTGGTAGCACCTCCGTCGAGGTTCCAAGCGAGCTGAGGCGATACCAAAAGGTGATGTGAAAACACTGCTGACTACGATTGGTCATAGAGAATCGCCATCATTGCGTGACACGGGACATCCTGCACAAACCCGCCATATTTAAATAGCCAATTTTTAAACTTAATTTAACTTAACTTAATTTTAATTTAATTAACTACTATTAAATGGTAACCCGCACGTTAGCTACCAGGTTAGCTTACCCTCTTGCGTCGCCTTTGAGCAACCAGAGTCATCACGTCGTCTGAGCTTTGATGTAGGATTTCCCAAACTCTCCTGTTTTTTTCAGCAGTCTCCTTGCTGTGACTAACAGCCACATACCGAGAATCAAGAACACCATCCCTTCCATATCCTCCGTTGTTGCTGTGTGTGTCGCGTTGAAGATGACGTCACGGCGGTTTCATGCGGCGTCACTATGACGACCAGTTGTGTGTGTGTGTGTGTGGGGGGGCACATTGAGGGGGTAGTATCTGCAGTGGAAAACCAAGTGCTACTACCTAAAGCGAGTAGTGGAGTCGAGGCGAGTTGAGCTGGTACCATGCAGTGGAAAAGCAGCATATGATTATTTGACAGCTCAGAGACAAAACTGTTTGTCTTTAGGGGTCAGGGTAAAATGGAAAAAAGTCCACTCCTAATTATCACTTTTAATTTCACAGGCAACTTTCAAGTGCTTTTTAATTTCTGACCCTACTACCTATCTCTTTCTCTTTGTCCTCATTTGAATTTTGCAGGACTCTGTTTTCCAGACCTAACTGATGGTGAAGCACTATGTAAACTTTGTTTTTAAAATGAGTTGTACAAATACAGCTGCTATTAAGGACAGCTCACCAGGATGCCCTCTGGTACTGGAGCACACACTCATTAGACCATTAGACTGTTTACAAAAACAAAGAAGACGGTCAACCTCCAAGGCAAGGAGGGTTTCTGTTGTGTCCTCATTCACTTTCTTAATAACCTCATCAACAGCCAAGAGGCAACTTTTTTCTTTTCTTTCCTTCATTCTTTCTCTTTCTTTCTTTCTTTCTTTCTTTCTTTCTTTCTTTCTTTCTTTCTTTCTTTCTTTCTTTCTTTCTGTCTTTCTTTCTTTGTTTTTTTCTTTGTCTTCCACAAATAAAAAACAACAACATGAATATGAAAAAAAGGATGAGGATAACATGATCTATTAGACAAATAGATCATGTTATCCTCATCCTTTTTTTCATGCAGACAGCACCATAGTGTATGTAAAAGTGCTATATCAACATATTGGTCTCCATTTTGTCTGTATGTTCTACTTTATGCCTGCTCATCTAGTAACTTTCACTGTTTGTTATTTCTTCAGTTCTGTTGTTTGGTGTTTACTTATTGTTCTGCGTCCCAGTATGTAGAAGAGATATTCCATGCATCCATCCAATTTATTGTATTGCTGCTTATCTGGGTCAGGGTCGCAGAGGCAATACGGCAGGAGATCCTCACCTAACGATTGGCTAAGATTTTAGGGAGAAGGTAACAAATCATAAGTAGCACCTGATTCATTTAATGGGGTTTGCCTCCATCCCGCATAGTTCTCTCCAGATGAGTTTCTTTCTCTCTTCACTCTCCCACTTCATCTACTGGCCCTGCATTGCCTGAGACTCTGTTTCACCTCCTCCTGTTGATGTATTTCATCTACAACCATTTGTCTCTTGCCTTACTCCATAAAAGTTGCTCTATTCCCAGGCCTAGTTCCAGAATTCCTTTCCACTACCAGGACAACGTGGAACTCCAAGCCACTTCCTGACATATGAACTGACCAGTCTCTCTAACTTCTCCACCTTTGATAATGGTACCTCATATACTGTCATTGGTCAAACTGCAAACAGCACAACTTTAGTTTGCCTGGTCCTATGTCCTGAATACCTCCAACTAGCTGTTGCCTTATCTCCTGAACCTGCTCCCTGGCACTCAGATTTGTATCATACCACCTTCCTAGGCTTTTGACAACCTTCTCTATAACTGACGGTATAGCTGCCTCATCTATGTAACACCTTTTGCCTGCCAGCTCCCCTTAACAATGGATATGCTCCTTGATTTACTCAGTTTAACTTTCATCCTAGCCCAGTTTAGGTTATCATTCAATTTATTCAGCAACCTTTTTGTACAAGGAGCTGTAGTCGTTAGGGTAGTGATATCATCCATATATGGATGATAAGGGTGGGAGGCGCAGTCCTCCCTACCACCCACTTTGATGCCCTAATAATTACCAGTTAAAAAGCTCAGTGTTGTTACAGTCATGTTTTTGGATAGCACTGTGTTCTTGATTTCTTCAGTGAGAATAGTAATTGTTCTCTCATGTTCATTCATCTTCCTCTCTGAGAGATATTTTCATCAAGCCACTAATGTTCTGATCTGCTTCAATGATACTTGCCATCATATTGTGAGCTTGGAATTATAAGGTTCTATCCGGAGTGCAGTTCTGAGATATTGAAGATTAAAGATTTGACATTGTTATGTGTCTTTCCATCTTTTTAAATATTTATGGTATGTATATATATATATATATTATCATGCAATGTCACGCAAAGACTTCAAACTGACCAGTTACCTGACTCTGGTAAAAGACCTCTTCCAAAGAAAATATAGAACTAGCCTGTCAACAGAAAAAGGACAGCACCAAAAAGCATGGCTGGCTACAGAGGACTGTGTCCTCAATGACAGTGTTGATTACAATATTGAATATGATGGAATATACAACAATAAGTAAAGCTTGATTTTTACCCACTCCCTTGTATCAGTGTGTGTGTGTCGGTATCTCTTTAGTGGTGGAGCTGGGTTGCTGCACATTCCGCCCAAAACCTCCACTTCAGTATGAGTATCAGTAGATAGACTGTATGTATTCAGAGCTGGTAGTTGGTGTGACTATGGGTAGTAAGTCTGCACACCAGCTAACTGAAGGGACTCTTCCCTGGATTCAGCTCTTGGGTCTGCAGTGTGTAGTATTGTAGTAGTAGTCTGTAGTATTGAAGAGTATCACTTGGACGGTTCAAAAATGTCAGTCTCTTTTCAATACAAATATTAAGGGGAAATATTCCAAGTTCTGCCCTGCACAGGTTATTGGGTGTTTTCCTTTGTACCTGTACCATTCTTGCCCGTATATCGATTTTGTATAATTTCAATTTTTATTGCAAACATTGTAAGTAAAGCTCTGGGTATGTTTCATTGTCCGCCACAGCTGAGGCTGCTGTCCTTCTGGCCTGTTGGTATATGTTTCATTGTGTATTGTTCAAATAAAATGTTTTTTTTTTCTGAATGTTTTTCTTAAGTTCATCGTCAATGCCCAGTTTTTTTTACAGTATTCCTCCAATATAAATGTTGAAGCTGTTTAATTCGTGGTGAATTGTATGCACCCACAATGCTAACTATTTTAGTTGAGGAAATAATTACAATTATATCACTCTCCCTTCCTTTTTGCATGGTACCACACTGCCACCGTGTGGTCATTTATAACTAGGACAGGTCAATATAATGTCGACCAAGCTTTATTGTATTAAATGGTTAAATTGTTTTTCACATTAGTCACATAGTTAGAAACACAAGATACATATATTAGTTAACTTGGTAAAGACTGTATAGTTATAGATTAGGCCATGAAGGTTTATTTGAGGTCCTTATATTGATGTGCTAGCCATATAAATTCGAATGTAAGTTCCCAGGTTTTTATTATTTTGATCAATTGACAACAGTAATTGGTGGAGATGTAAAATACCTGCATATTACTTTAGAGAGAAATCTTTATTAAGATCACTTTGTAATAGATCTCAAAATAAAATAGACTAGAGGAAAAAAATCCTCTTAAATTCATTTTTCCCCCCTCTCCCTTTTCAGGGTGGAATCTTCTCAAACAAAGAAATTAATTAGTGAACAAGGCGTAACAGAAAAAGACCACGAAGCGTGATTTGCATGGCAAACCACGCCTGGAAATTCAAAGATCTATAAAACTTTCTTATCTGGCCTTGTTCGCAGTTCAACATTCCGCTCTCGCCAAGAAACCTGCTGAAACCAAGATCAACAATTTTAGCTGCAATTCGCCTTTAGTGAAATTTAGAGTTTGAGCCTGGAGTTAGAGACGTCTTCTCCAGATGAACTTAAGAATCGCTTGCAAGAAGTTTGAAACTCACGTCTAATAGTCAAGAAGTTATCAACGCCCGGCCAAGCGAAGATTGTTTTCAAAGCTTTTTAGGAACGAGATTATTTAGACTTTTACAACAGTTAGAAGAGCTAGAAACTTCAACTACATCCAGCAGCCAACACTGGTGCAACATCGCCACAGTGTTCCACATCCACGGGTCTGACGACTACAGCTTTGAGTAAGCCGGTAGCGCTGCTTGCCTCGACGTGACGATAGTACCAGAGACCAGCTGTTCCATCCAGCGTCTGCCGTTGCCAGGTAACCGGCCACGCCGAGTCCACCTCTCCGAGCTCAGCGGGACCAGACAACCCGACCGGCAAGACCTCCCAACTGAACAAAGTAGGCTCTGACTATCCACATCTTTACTGCTGAGAGTTGATGCAAAAGCTTAGATTCAAATTAAATAGATCAAGAAAGTTAGGCTTTATAGTTTAGTTGTCCCGTAGCTTTCTGCCTCGTCCCTCTGCTTAATTGATCCATACATACCTCCATTTACTGCTGCCAATTCTTATTCTTACATTTCATTATCATTTTCCTTTCATCCTTAATTTTTTGATGTTGAACCGGTGCCTTTGTATCTAGGTACTAATGACTTAGGAAAAGAATGGTTTGCACAGTATGTACCAATAAAGGAAACTCTTTCTGCACTTTTTGAATCTGAGGCTTTCAAAATGCAGTATGATAAAGCACATTCTCGCCTCTCTACCCAAGATGTGTTTGAGGATATATGGGATGGACACAATACTGCTGATAATGTCTTATTTAAAAATGACACATCATCGTTAGCCTTGATTCTCTATTAAGATGCGTTTGAGGTTGTCAGTCCGTTAGAATCCGGCCGAAAAAAACACAAGGTCCTGGCAGTATATCTTTTTTTTTTTTTTTTTTTTTTAATGGTGTTCTGGCAACAATTACATATACTTCCAGTTCGGAATATGTACAAAACCACTTTTTTCCATAGGTTTTAGAACTACCTTAACAAAACACAAAAACGGCAGGAGTTACAACTTCACAAACATGATACATAACAGACAGAAAAAAACAAAAACAAAAAAAAACACACACACACCACTAGCTGACATAATTACATTCATATTACTAGGGTTTGCTGCAGTCAGTTCCAATGTTGCTAATCAGTTAGAACGAAGTTCAATCCAGAGGGGTCCACCGCGTCCAAGACTAGTTGCCATACCTTAATAAATCCCTTGACATTGTTATGAAGGGTGTAGGTCAGTTTTTCCAGAGGGAGTATTCTCAGTACCTCCTTATACCAATCGTCCAGTGCAGGGATGTCCTTAGAAATCCAGAATTTAAGAATAGTCTTTCTTGCCATATACAAGAGTATCCCAATCAATTTAGCGTTGTGGCTGTTCCTTGCACTGTCCACTTCAGCTGCCAAAATACACTGAAGAGGTGATAGTTCCAAATCATATCCAACCAAGGTAACCACCTCATCCTTTACTTCTCTCTGAGGGGCAAGCTTAGACCAAGCTTGCCCCTCAGTAATGGTGTACAATGAAGCCTGTGTAATATTTTAAATTGTGTCTCTCTATCAGTATTACAGCTCAAAATAGAAAGTGTATTTTCTATAACTGTTGCCCAGACATTTTCCTCTATCTGACATTCTATATCAATCTGCCACTGTTTTCGGATGTGATCAGTAGAATAATTAAAATTTAAACCAAAGGTTTCATAAACATAAGAAATAAATCTCTTTGGTATGGGTTGTGTAAGAATGTCTTCCAAGAAAGACGCATTTGGAGCACGTATATTTTTTGGTATATAATGTCTTATTTGTAAATAGCGGAAGAAATGAGACTGTTGTAAAGAATATTTACTCTTCAAGCCTTCAAATGACTCCATTATTCCTCCTTCATAGAGTTTAACAAGCTGGTCCAGACCCTTTTCCTGCCATAGCCTAAACACCAAATCCTGGCATGAGGGGGGGAAATCTGGATTTCTCCATATGGGAGCCAGAAGTGAAAAGTGAACCTCTATTTTGAACCTCCAGTTTTACTTTCTTATGATTTACAAAGGGGCAGTCCTTTAGTGTCAGTATGCCACCGTTTCTAGACTCCATATCAATCCATGTATTTGTAACATCTGGATTCACCCATTCATATATATACCGCATTTGTGCTGCCCAATAATATAGCCGTGTATTTGGGACTCCCAGCCCCCCTTGTTCTTTGCCTCTCTGTAATTTACTTATTTTCATTCTAACCTTTTTACCCTGCCAAATGAATTGTGTAAACATTTTATCTAAATTTATGAAAACGCCGTTGGGAATTGAGTTTGGTAACATCTGTAGGGGGTACAACAACTTAGGTAATATATTCATTTTGAGCACACTTATCCTGCCCAACCAGGAAACAGGTAGGGTTCCCCACCTATGCAAGTCTTCCTTAATGTGCATTATGATTGGTTTAAGATTAAGCTTAATCAGTTTTTTAAGAGAGGGACCAATTCTTATTCCAAGGTATGTTATCTCCTTAGGTGACCAACGAAAAGGAAAGCCACTAGGTGGAACAGAGCCTGCCATAGCACCAATGGGCATGGCTTCCGTTTTTAATAAGTTCACCTTAAAACCTGATATGTGTCCAAATTGTTGTAAACATTCAAGCAGACATGGGATGGTAGTATCTAACTCGACTAAGTACAGCAGGACGTCGTCTGCATAAAGAGAAATTTTATGTACTGTGCCTTTAACATTGAAGCCCTTAATCACTGAGGTAGTTCTAATGAGCTCTGCTAAGGGCTCAATAGCCAATGCAAACAAAAGGGGGCTCAAGGGGCATCCTTGGCGGGTTCCACGCTCTAATGGAAAAGGATCTGAGCAGTAGGCATTAGTAACAACAGCTGCTTTAGGGGACCAATACAGCAATTTAACCCAATCAATGAATTCTGCACCTACTTCAAATTTTTCCATAGCATAGAAAAGAAAGGGCCATTCAACCCTATCAAATGCTTTTAATGAATCCAGAGATACTACCAGACCCTGTACATCATTATCACTGGCTAGCTGTATTATGTTCAGAAGCCTCCTGATTTTATTAAAGGAACTCCTTCCTTTAATAAAGCCTGTTTGATCAGGTTTTATTAATATTGATATTAGTGGTTCAAGCCTCAAAGTCAAGACCTTAGCCAAAATCTTTGCATCTACATTAATGAGTGATACAGGCCTGTAAGACGCTGGGTCTTCTGGGTCCTTGTCTTTTTTCAAAATCAAACAGATGTTGGCTAATGACATTGTTTCCGGTAAATGGTGGGCAATGTTGAAGCTATAGTTATAGGTTCTAACCAGGTAGGGAGTGAGCTTATCTTTAAAAGCCTTAAACCATTCCACCGGAACCCCATCTGGGCCCGGGGATTTTCCACCTGGCAGTATATCTGACGCTTGGTGACATTTTGCCTTACAACAGGTCAAATATTGATCACATGCAGCTTGTTCTTCTCTGCAAGGAACAGGACTTTAAGTATTTTGGGCAGGAAATGGTTCTCAATCCATTGATAAAAGACCTGAAGGAGCTAGAGGATGGCGGTATTGTTTTGAGGGATGGAACAGTTATTAGAGGTGCTGTATGTGCCATAGCTGGAGATAATCATTTTTTGTAGATTTTGTGACATAGACAGACAAACATTTGAGTCTAGTCCATTGTCAGCTAGTTCAAAAAGAACAAAGCAGTCCTATCAGCAACATGTACAAGGCCTAGCAAGAAGTCACACAGACTCAGTGTGTGGCATAAAATTTGACTCCGTATTCAACCAGCTGCATTATTTTCATGTTTGCCAGCCTGGTCTTCCGCCATGTCTCGGACATGACCTTTTTGAGGGCATTGTTTCTTGTGACTTAGCATTATGCATTAACCACTTGGTAAACCAGGAGAAACATTTCACCTATGTAGAGTTGAACAGAAGCATAAACCAGTTTACCTACCTTGGTAATGAAGCGCATGACAAGCCCCCTGAGTTCAGCCCAGGCAGTGAGAAGTTAAGTGGTCATGCAGTCCAAAATTGGTGCCTGTTGAGAGTATTGCCTCTGTTGGTTGGAGACAGGATAAAGAATCCTTCTGAAAGTGATGTATGGAAGTTGATTTTGCTCTGAGAGAAATAGTTGGGTATGTATGTTCACCAACAATTACTGCCGACCAGGTTGCCTACTTGGATGTCCTCATTGAAGAATATATCCAGTCCAGAGTTGAGTTATTTCCAGACCATCCCCTTAAACCAAAGTATCACTATCTCTGTCACTATCCTGAGCTCATACTTCAGTTTGGCCCACTCATCCATCTTTGGACGTTGAGATTTGAAAGTAAGCACACTTTCTTCAAACAGTGTGCAAGAAAATTGCACAACTTTATGAACCTGTGTGCTACTCTAGCAGAGAGACACCAGCTCCTTCAAGCGTACTTAGGTGCTGGGAGTCTTTTTCCACCTGTCATTCAGGTTGAGAGAGGAACTGAATTTTATGTTAGTGACTATAATGAGAGCATCAAGGCAGCAACTGCAGCATTTGACTTCACACAGAACACCACTGTAGCCACTAATGAGGTCACTGTCAAAGGTACAAAGTACAAAAAGGGCATGTATGTTGTCCTAGGACAAGACGATGAAGGTTTGCACATGGGTGGGATTAAATTAATTCTGATCCATCATAATGATTTTGTCTACTTTGTTGTGGGGAGGCAGCAGGCTGTGGAGCTTGTTGATTTGGGTATCCACTGCCTGGAGGTAGTTGAAGAGCCAAACTACATGTGTGTTAAGCAAGAGGACCTCCTTGATTACTACCCATTAGTTGAGTACAAGCTGAATGGCACATCAATGATGATCTTTCATCACTCTTTCCCTGATTTGTAGAGACATGTCAGTGTTGGAGGAGGAGATAAGAAATGCTGTGTTAGCAGTATTACCTGGCCTACCAGAGGATAAACTCTTGTCCCTCCTGAACAAATTGGTGAGCATAGGAGTTGAATCTGCATCTGACCTGCAATACATTAAAGAAGAGGATCTGCCCGACCACATCACGCCTATACAGTGTCGCAGGCTCCTCAATGCATGGCATGTCGATGGTATGTCATAGGGCGTAAATGTACAGGGTGTGTACAAAATAACCAAAACACCTTACAATATTAAAAAATTGTATTTAGGCTCATTGAAAGTTATCGTTATCATGGTTTGTGGATATTGAGTTATAGTATTACCTGGAAAGATGCTAATTAATCTTTTTCTCTTTTTTTTCAGACCAAGCAAGATGCATAACACTGACTCCTGTAGAGCCTACCAACATAGTTTTCAATACTATTGCAGAGGATTCTTCTTCATTCCCCTCCTCCTCCACATCAAGCACTCCAAGTGTATCAAGTGCCAACAGCTCCGCTACACATGTGGATTTAAGTGCCTGGACAGACAACTTCAAAGTTCCTTGGAACAGAATGCCTTCTGGTATCACAACAGCCATCGCACTGGAAAAGCGTCCTCCTGCTAAAGACCGCAGGGAAATGGTAAGAATCGTGGTTGATGAAATGAGACTGACTGAGTTAAATCCATCAAAATCTCAGTGCCTCTCAATCGCCAAGATGATTGTAAAACAGTATCCCAAATGCTTTGCTGATGTCCTGAGAGACGGCACTACAATTGGCAGTGGCTATGGATCCCTTTTAACTCAAATAAAATCGCGAGTAGAGCATGTTTATCGTGGTAACACTCTCTCAAGACGTAGGAAGCACAAAAGTGTCTCAAATTCATTAGTGGAAGACATTGCCCGAGGACCAGCTGACCAATATGGCTGCGTGAGATGGCAGCCTGACTGCCCACCAGAGGAATCTGAGGAAAGTCTCAAAGAAAAGCAGCAAGAAATGAAAGACCTTTACAGCACTGAGGGGCCAACTGGGGCAGAGAGAGGACATCTGCATCAGTTGATGAAAGCAACATACTATCTGCAGCGGAAATCCATCAACGCCTGCCCACCTCCATCAATTGTTGAGTTGAAGCATGACTGGCCATATCTTTTCACACCCAAAGAAATGTACAACCACTTCAAATTACTAACAGACATCAGCATCTTGGATAAAATGGAGCAGGCAATAGAAGAAAGGGGGAAGCTGATACTTCAGTTTTTCCGGCAAAAGTCAGCAGGGACTGGTGGAGATGAGATACAGCGCATCCTGATGAAGTTTGATGACAGTGGAGCAACCTCTTTTGGCCTTCTTATGGCACACTTCAGAGAGAAACCTGAGGCACTCATTCTGCAGGCTGATGTAAGTGTGAAATTAATAAATGTGTTGTTTTTGAAAATTATGTTATTATGGTCTTGTAAAAATGAAGTCTTAAATAAGGATGGAAATTAAGAATCGGGTCCAAATTTTCAGATTCTTGAGAATCGTTTGGCTCTGACTATCAATTCCACCTATACCTACGCATTGCAATCAATGACGTAACACCTAAGGGACACACTCTCTAAGTGTTTTTTTCCGGATATGACTGCTATCCGAATACTACGGACCAATATCTGTGGTTGGAAAACCGCATTGCATGAGCAGAAGCGAATAGGGCACTGGAGTAGCACAGCGTCCAACCGCTTTGTGTTTAACTCCCTCTCTCCGGTGCTGCTAAGTACTACAGAGCGGTGAATTCATTGTTTCTTCTTCTTCACTCTTGAATCTTTGTTCAGTGTTGTTCAGTGACCATACCGTTTTTTTTTTTTGTTTTTTTTTCATGTTTTAGCCCATTTACTACAAATTCCATATACTTGATAATGCTTCCTTGTTGGTGCACAAGTGCACTCCGAAATCCAGGATTTAGAGTCTACTACCAAAAAGCATTGCAAACACAAGCTATATTGTTAAAAAATCAAACATGGTAAGTAAACGCTCTCTGCTCTCAATGCGACAATAAGGCAACTTTGACAAAACAAATAAAGGCTAAAATGTTACTAATGTTACAACTAAATGTTCACTGTGATGGATTACCTATTGTATTTCAAGCAAGTTTCAAGTCTGCAAGTTGATTTTCATACTGTACTGAAATGAAGTGAAACCAGTGGCTGCCTGGAAAAGTAGAAAAAACGCATTCATCAATCTAAATACCCACGGTATAATTTAGAAAATGGTCGGCAGTAATGTCAAGTATGTGTAATTTGTACTAAATGGGCTTAAACGTGAAAGAACATTGGTATGGTCCTTTAGCTGTTATTCACTTTTGTATGTTTTGTTTGTCCTTTTGCCTTTTAGGTATTAGCAACAGCAGCTGATGTAGAAAGAGCTTTGTTGCTTCCAGACTCTCCGAGACTGATAGTCTTAGGTAGTGTATAAACAATGTTTTGAAATCTGTCATAAAGCATTTCATAAACTGTGAATGTTATGCCTTAGTTTAACAGTTCAGCCTGTGGATATGGTATGTGGAAAGCCAGAAATTGCACATTTACATGGAATTCTTACGTTTATGGATTTTGGGTGAAGTGCTCACAGCAACCCAATGGATGCTGAGCGTCGAGGGCCAGGTGGTTGTGCCTCCATAATCCCAACTTCGTGGCTGGAATGGCAACATTATTTTCAGCTTTTTACAACTTCAATCTGGTGTACCAGGAGCAGGTGTCTTGCACGCTGGAATTCATCCAAAGGTAACCATGTGCTTATTAGGATTTTTTGAAGTGCATTTTTATAAAAATTGATTCACAGGTGCTGGACAGAGATCACATATTAAAAAAATGTAAATAAATTAAATTAATGTAGAATTTGCATTTCATGTGGATAATATTGAATGTGTAGAAAAACATCACTGTGCATGTCTGCATGCTTGATTTAAATCACAAAGTTTTCCTAACGCTTTTGTGTTTCATTGGAATCAACCCAACCACCGGCACCAAGACGGCCCCCACAAAGGTTGTGGGAAAAAGAAGTGGAAAGGTCTCTGAGAAAAAGAACAACACAATCAACCCTCATGTGTGTACACTCCTCAGATGGTTAATGACTTTGAATGGCTATGCACATGTCTTGCATATCATATGCAAAATACTCATGGCAAGGAACCATATAGGAGGTTTCTCTTTTGAAAGATGCTTGTGCCTTATGGACATTCAGGTTTTCCCACCTGCGCCTGTGTGCTATGTGTGAATGTTAGTAGTTATGGAAATGTTTGTTAATCTCACTACCATCTTTGCTTGTTTTGTCCCTTTAAGATTTTGGATCACTGAGAAAATTGGTTACCTTAATACAGTTAAAAAAAAGTACAAGAAGCCATTGTTGTACTGTTGTTTAATGTGAGAATTTATTCATCTACCTAAAACAGTTTTATGTGATAATGTATTGGTCAGTGTTATTTCCATTGAAATGAAGACCAAATTGTATTTAGGTGATTTGTATCAGCAATTCCATTAGGTGGCTGAAAGGTATACAAGTGTACGTTCACATCATTATCCTAGTTCATGTCACCTTGTTCATGAATAGATGCCTATTTCTCAGGCTCTAATGTTAAAGTGTAAGTAATCACTTAAACTTTTAGGTGGATGCTCAAAAGTATTTTACCTTAAATACCTGTCTTGAATACCTGTTGTGACTTCACTTATTGGGGTGTGGTCAGAGAAACCACAGGGTTGAAATTTGTGTGAAGTGCTTACTTAGATTTTGACAGTTCTTTTGAAACAGGAAATTCAGCTCATGGTATCATGACAGCAAATGTCTTGTTCAAGTATGGCATTGTGCTTTGCATTTTGTCAATTTTAATAAATACCTGACTTTGTAGCAGCTCTGTCTTTGGTTTTATTTATTTGTGAAGATAATCGAATGCAATGCAAAAGCTTTTTGGATTTACAGCAGTTTATTGATAAAGATTATTTGACTGACTACTGTAATTGATACATTTTCCAAATTTTCATTGTAAAAATGTTTCACAGCAACATCTTGGATTTTGGGGGTATTTACAGGCCTTTATTGACAACTCTAGTTGCCAGGTAACTACAGTAATTCAAGTAGATTACAGGAAATTGCTGTAAACTGGATTACAAGATCAATACAATGTTACTGTAAAAAAACAATAAAGTGTTGTAATTTACTTACAATTCACTGTAAATTGATATACTGTAATATATTGTAATTCTTTTTTTTTTTACAGCAAATTACAACAATTTTACAGTCCTTTTCCCCAGTTATTTACTGTAAATTCCACAGTAAATTCTTTACAGTGTAGTCTGCAGTGTTTTCACGTCACCTTTTGGTATCGCCTCAACTCGCTTGGAACCTTGACGGAGGTGCTACCAAAGGTGGTACCAAGTAATATGGTACCTGGTACTTGCCCAATGGAAAACCAAAAAAGGCGAGTAGAGTCGAGTCGAGTTGAGCCGGTACCATGCGGTGGAAAAGCAGCAATAGTAGGCTCCATGCTAACATTTTAGCATACACTATGTTGAGTGATAGTAGACTCCATGCTAACACTTTAGCATACACTATGTTGAGTGATAGTAGACTCCATGCTAACACTTTAGCATGCACTATGTTGTGTGATAGTAGGCTCCATGGTAACACTCAACATACACAGCCTCTCTGCTCCCTCCCTCTGCCCCGTAACCCCTCCCACTCGTTCGTAATGCCTCCCCCCAAAGGAGCCTCATGCGCGTTCATGAGTTCGCCTGTCAACTGAACTGAGCTAGCCTACTGATCGATGTGTGATTCCCAGGTAAGAAGAAATGCTGGTAATAAAAAAAACAAACATTGAGCATTTACATGTTACTCACAGATATATGCCACGCTATACCTTATCTCAGAAATGAGTGTAATTGTGCTCGGTGAGCTAAAGACGTTTGATAAATGAAATAATTTTCCTCGTAGGCTGTATATCAGCCAAGTAGGTTAGCGAGCTAACGTTAGCTAGATTATGATAGCATTACCAATATAAACAATGAAACTAGCCGTAAACATTTCCAAAGCTAGATAACCACAAATATCAAAAAGTATCAACTTTTCTCAATATTAGAGCTAAGTAGGGAGCATTGGCTCTGACGATGACTACACTCCAGTGCCAAGTACATCAGGTGGTCATATTGGACGGACCAGGGGACGGGGGAGAGGGCGAAGTAGCAGAGGTCCTGCTAGCGGCAGGCAGCAACCGGACTCTTGTGTCTCCATGCTACCACACATACATGCTTACATTTTGCGCCTCACCAGGAGGATATGGGATGTCATCCGGGCCATTGTTGACCTTCCTAACCCAGGGGAACACAACAATTTCGATATGCAGCCTATAGACAATTTTTTGTGTGGCAGTATGGAACACTTGGACATACACAGGTTTGTGATACCCAGTTGCTGCGCCTGGAGAATCCGTGATAAGTATCCTGATCCACATGGACAATATGTAGGTTTTGTTTACAGTTGGGTGTAATTACAATACTTGCTGTTCTGCAATACTACTATGCAAGATCACTGTACTGCAATTTGGTTTATACAATATAATTTCACTGCAATTAGGATTGCTTTCTTACTGCATTTGCACATTTTATGTATTTTTTGTATTAGTTTCATGTTTGGTTTTACTTGTAATAACTGAGGACATTTATATCTGCCTTTCATTTACAATCACAGCATAAACCACACACAATACTCCCAACGTGATTTCAGTAAATCTAATTCTGCATGAAAGATGACATTTCAGGACATGTGGTATAGGATCTTATTTTTATTACAAAATAACACTATACAAAACCGAAATTGGGGAGATTTTCTTAAAGAAAAAACAATGAATTTGTCATACAAAAAAAAATAAAAAATTCTCAAACAGTATTATTTACAGTGCCAGGTAAAATGAATAATGAATTGTGCATGAATTTGAGTGTGCAAAGATGGACACAAGGTGTGGCCTCCAAAGCTTGGTTAGTGTTCAGTAGGGTCAGGTAGGACTGGCTGTGCAGACGGCCTCCATCTTGTGCAGGAACAATCTTGTGCAGTGGTGGACCTTGCCCTTTTGAAAGAATATCACAATTACATATCTGACAGCAGCATTTCACTGAGAGGATTTTGATGTCTGACATGTGAACTTACAGTATTCATGGAAACCCCATAACAATCAAAAATGACTAAAATTGTTACTGTGTTAAAAAAATAATAATGGTATGACATCAAATTACAGAAAAAGTACACATCAGTACAAACATGGGCACTAACACATGTAAGCATAGTTTCCAAAGCTATGTAAGAAGCCATGTAATGCAGTGGTAGAGCTAGCAAAGCTTAGCCTGCCAGCAAGTTATGCTCACCTGTCAGAGAGTCTCTGAAGGGATAGTGGAAGCAGGAGGCGCAGCCATGGTCTGCAATCCAGGTTTCCGGGGAGTCGATGTTATTAGGCGATCTTTCTTGTAACTGCAAAAAACATGTAGCTCGTTAAAAAAAAACATCATCGTAATGGCAGTTGTTTTACTGTAACCTAAATTGGTTTCCTTGAAATAATTGTACTAGTGAGCTAGATCTATATCACTTCCTAGACACAGGATGGCGTTAGCATCCCGGCTAATAATCACCTCTATATGAATGATCGCCGTATCGAAGGGGATTATTCATGTAGAGGCCAAATTTTCCAGTAACGACTACCATGCAAAATAGTATAAAACATCAGGCTGTACTGTTATAAGTGTAATGGCAGGAACCTACAGACAGCAACATTCACCAGCTACCTCCTCTAGATTCAGGCTGAGTGAATGTAGCTCGGGAAGTTATTGGAATCTCAGCCGTTTCCCTCACCGATATCGTTTAGACCCAGGACAGCTCAAGAAGGTTCAAATTAAGCAATATTACACGAGAGGGTGTGCGTTACCGTCATTATTGGCACGACAGTGATGCGATCAGGACCGAGGCGCTTGCGCCGAGGTCCGTAAGCATCACTGACGCACACCCTCGAGTGTAATATTGCGTAATATTGCGATTATACAACAGTTACCTACAAAATAAAAGATATAAACAAAATGTATTCATATTGTGGGGCAATTCGCTCTCAAAATAAAAAACTTTTTGCTAGTGTTATCTCCGTTTCCCTGGAAATACATGGGGTCTGACTAATAACTGGAAAACAATCAGTCACGTCAGTAGACTCCTATGTAATGGAACCTAGTTTACTACTCCAGCAAGTAGGCGGAGCCTTAGTAACGACCTAGCAACAGAGACGATTTCTAGTCCCTGTTGAGTCAGCCAGCCAACTTGAGCTAATGCTCTCTAGAGATCGCGGGATTTCCCAAACTGAATAAATACCACACATATAAACACAAAACTGCCTTGCTAACTCAATCTTGTTGTAACTAAGATATCTGCTGAAAAAAATAATTTTTCCATGGACAGATTTAGCTACTATGTCCGCGAACTTCACATGTATTTTTAAGCTAGTAGCGCCTTGTCACCGACTCACCGGCACAGCTGATGGAGGATGCAGAGCGTCTGGTAATATCAAGGCTGAACAGAGTTAACGTAGCGTTATATTTAAATATATTGTATGATAATATATGGCGGAGTAATATTTAGTGATGAGCACGGCTAGGTGTGCTGTCATGCTGATTTGAGCACGTTCTAAATGTCTAGTTGACCAATCAGATTGCTTGGTCGGAACTACCTGTTGTATAATGTGTATTCTAATGTCCTGGAACCCCCTCATTTACACTCACAACGTAGCGACTCAAACCCGCTTCCAACCGGTACAGATTGGGTTGTCTTTGCTTTTGCTTCTATGGTGCAAAGCTAGCTCTGCTAGCTTTGTCTCTACCAGCAGGCTACTACATCAACTAGCTGATACGTAACTAGCACAGCTGCTTACCTATTACAACGTACTGTTTACATTATTAAAAATGGAGCATGGTCACTCATAAAGCGCAAACCAATGCTATTTACTGTGCTGATGTACAAACGTGCTACCGGGCTACTTGCTAACACAAAGCCATTCCATACACTTGCGCCCGTTTATGCAGTTTCCACTTATTACTACCAAAGTATATAAGTCACACCACAAGATAAAATAGCTAGATAATATAGCAAAATAACATAACTAGTTACCTGTCCAGAAGAAATTCAGCAAGCTGGGCGTCTGTCTTCCAAACTTTCTCTGCTATCGTTGAACTTGTAGCTTAGCACGTGGGCTTTTACGCAGCGGCTGGGAATGCGCATGAGGGGCAGTAATGACACCCACCCGGAAGAGCTCTCCTGATTGGTTGAGGCTTACCGTGAGCTGTGAGATTTTGGCCAATGGCTCTGCTTTTGGTGATTCGGGAAACAGAGCCGGGACAGACACAGAGGAATGATTATCTCTCAGAGTGCTTTAATTATGGATAGAGGGAGGTATATGACATAATGATATGACATTTTGGCCAAATAAGAGTAAAATAAAGTTGCCTACCCTAGCTTTAATTGTTTTGCACTTTGAAACTCTGTTGTGAAAACTGAGCCAAATAAATAGTACATAACTGTGATTTGTCAATACCTGGGAGGTTTGGGACAGGTCCATCACTTTGATCATCATTAAAGATTACGTATTTTGACGTAGATTAGGTTGAAACTGTGTGAGACATTTCCTGTTTTCCAATGAGATGCTGTTGAGTTCCTCTGTATTTTGGTTAATCATTTTATGGTGCAGTAGAGACCTGTGCAAATGCACACTGCCACTTCTTAACAAAGTCAACACATGAGTCACATACATAGCTATGTGTTTTTGAACAGGGTCTTACTTTCCTGTTCTGGCTGTGTGTGTGTCTGTGTGTGTGTGTGTGTGTGTGTGTGTGTGTGTGTGTGCGTATGTATTCTAATCTATATGATGTAATCTCTGTGTCTCTGTTTATCTTCCTGTTGTGTGTCTGCATTTTATCTGATTATCTGAATATAATTGTGTATGACTCTATTCCCATATTTGGGACAATATCGCTGTAGGGTGCCTTTTGGTGTCCTGTACATAAATAATTAATTTGCTATGTTAACTTAACATAAAAAATACTATGAAAGGGTTTGTTATATTGGACTAAGTCTTTATATTCATAAAAAGCATTACTTGGCTCTTTAGATACATTTTCTAGATTTTTTTCAGTTTTGTATGAGAGGATGCATGCTATTTTGCTATGTCCCATGCACTGCTCATTCAATTTCAGTGTGAGTAAAATATAGTCAAATCATAAAACTTTAAAGTTTTGTTTTCATATTATTATTTTGTTAAATAAGATATTACTCAACTCAATACAAGTGTATTGATCATTTGGTAATAAAAATCATATTTTTTGCATGTGTCCCTTCAATGATTGTCCACCCTGTCATATTGGGGAATCCGCCCCTTTAAGAAAAGGCTATCCACTCTAGTGACATCACGACGACAGTTTTTTTCTCTCTTCAATGGCGTGAAATTCAAGAGGTGAGGTGAGGGGGTAGCTGACTTTCCTATTGACAAATTTTCTTTGTGTAAGTTTGCTTACTTGCTCTGCCCAAGCTTAACATATCCACCCTGTAGGGGAGATAATAGTAATAGGCTCAGACTGGGCGCTAGTTAGGTGTTTGTCACTAGGTTCACCCCGGGGTGTCGGCCAGAACACCACTTAAGGCCACGGTTTCCAGAGTATGGATAAATAAAGGGCAGAGAGGTAGATATGTGGGTGACTTCCTTTCTTTACTTCTCTTTTGCAGCAACACATACAAGTATTCCAGTGCTCATGCAATAACAACTGGATGTTATGGTTGTGGTTTCCTATGAAGAAGGAATAACAAAATACAACCGGATGAAGAATAACCAACATATACATACATTAATGTCACCCATATGCATTAATATGCATAATATTACCGACTTAATATAAACAGTAATTGTAAACAGAGGAAGTAATCAAATGGCTACAATTACACTTCTCTCTCTCCTTTACACTATCACAGAAACAAAGACAAACCCAAAACACTCAGTACACAGGTTTCTCAGACATATTAACACTGTGTTAAGTTACTACTAATGTTGGCATAACACTTCCTGTTGTTTATAATTCGTGTTAAATCCTCCTGCTAACGAACTGGCCGGATGCTTTTATTGTGAAAACCTACAGGCATGCTACATCCTGTCACCGAGTTTGCATAGCTTCAATATCAGCACAGGTAACAACACTTGACACTAACCACTTCGTATTTTAGCTTAATCATAAACCACTCTTAACAGTACCAATAACAGGTAATAAATGTATGAACATGTTCTAAACTCGACATGACATATTTCAATCCGACGTGCTAAGTCAGGTAAGCTGACGGCCATAACTAGCGTGCATGAAACCGGCTATCATTAGCGTAGTGATCACATGGCGAGCACCTAAGCTCCGACTTCTCCTTCACATTGGCTAACAGAAGTTATCTATAGTTATATCAACACAAGGAAATACAATACCACATTGAATGCAGCGGATAAATACTCACTCTTTCATTCACGCACAGATCGCTTGTAATGAAGTTATTGCACTGCACAACCGTCGCCCATCACTTGATTGAAGCACCTGACCTTTTTTACTGTGTGACGTCAGTTACAAATAACACCATCACGTAGGTTGGCTCACCCTATAAAATTATCAGCACTGAATAAACCGATACCTAACAGCACATCAGACATAGAAACCCCATATGGGCAACAGTACTTAATACTCTAACTTGTAACTTTGGGGCCTTTTCTACAGCCGCCCCCAAATGTATATAATACATTTGCTCATCAATAAAGGCAGCAAAGTTCTAAGGTTGGGATGAGGTTGCAGGAGTAGAATTGTCCCCATCTTCTCCAGAAGGAAGTGCAGGGAGGACAACCAGCCTGGCAACTGGCCGGGTGTAGACCCTCTCCTTTACCTTCACGTCAGCAGACCTGATATGCCCGTCAGGGCTGGGATGAGTCTTGACCACTCTCCCAATAGGCCAGAGGGCTCTGGGAAGATGTGGATCAGCGATCATCACCACACAGTCTTGTACAATGTCAGCTGGTGTAGCCTGCCACTTCTGGCGAGCTTGAAGACTCGGCATGTAGAGCCGGATGAAACGAGCCCAGAAGTGGTCAGCCAAAACTTGGGAGTGCTTCCAACGGCGGCGACTGATGAGCTCGCTCTCAGGGTAGACTACCTGAGGTAGCGAACCATCGGGCCGCCCCATCAGAAGAACATTGGGAGTCACTGGATCTGGGTCGCTGGCATCTGAAGAGACATAACCCAAGGGCTTACTGTTGAGGATCCCTTCCACTTCAGTAAGCACAGTGTGAAGCACTTCTTCGGAGACGGGTTGAGCACCCACTGTGGCATAGAGTGCACTCTTAACTGAGCGTATCTCCCTCTCCCACACCCCTCCGAAGTGGGGGGCTGCCGGGGGGTTAAAACGGAAGGTGATCTTCTGTGGTGCAAGGAGCTGTTGTAGTTCGGGAGAGATGCCCATGAAGGTCTCACGGAGTTCTCTCTCACCTCCCTTGAAATTAGTCCCCTGGTCGGAGAACAGCTCTGCAGGCGTTCCTCTGCGGGCGACAAACCGACGAAGGGCCATCAGGAAGGCGTCCGTATCAATGGTTGTAAGGAGGTCCAAGTGCACCGCCCTGGTAGTGAGGCACTTGAAGATGATTCCCCATCTCTTCTCCAGGCGCCGCCCCACCTTGACCTCAAATGGCCCGAAGCAGTCCATCCCCGTGGAATAGAAAGCAGGCTTGAATAGGCGCAGACGGGCTGCTGGCAGGTCTGCCATCTTCGGTACTGCGGGCCTGGCCCTCCATCGCCGACAGTCAGCGCAGCTGTACTGGTGGCGCCGAACAGCTTCACGCCCTCGCAGGATCCAGAAGGAGCGTCGAAGCTCAGCAAACACCCGCTCTGGGCCTGGGTGGCGGAGACGGCTGTCAAAGTCTCGGATCAGAAGCCTAGTCACTTGATGGCCTGGGTCTAAGATGACTGGATGAAGAGCTGTCAATTCTAGGTCTTCTGCTCGACGTAGTCGTCCTCCAACACAGATGAGCTCTCCACTCTCATCCAGCTCTGGAGACAGAGTGAGAAGTCGACTGCTTCTAGGGACTGGCTTACCAGCTTTCAGTAGGCTGTACTCCTGCTGGAAACTATCCATCTGAGCCCTCTGGAGGACCAACCGCTCAGCTTGGCGGTAGTCCTCCGCAGTAGGGTGGTCAGTAGAGTTGGCCGCCCCATGCAACTCCTGTGATGTCACTTCCAGCAGCTCCCTCCAAGTGTTGTACTGGCTCAGGTCTGAAGTAGGCTGGCTCGACGCAGCTGTGGTGACCCCACAGAAGGTAGACTTGCGCAACTCTGAGGCATCTTCGGCTTGATCCACAGTGGGGTCCTCTGGCCATGAGTCTGGACCTAGCAGGAGAAAGGAGGGTCCCTGGCTCCATCTATTGGTCTCGACAAGCTCCCTCAGCTTTTTCCCACATGTCACGTCATCAGCGGGGTTCCTCGCTGAATCAACATACCTCCAGGCATGCCTGTCAGTCAGTTCCTGTATCTCGGCCACGCGGGTGCCGACGAAGACCTTGAATCGGCAGGATTCAGACGTCAGCCATGTCAGCACCGTTGTAGAATCAGACCACAGGATCGTCTGATCAATGTTGATGGTAAGTTCCCTCTCCAGCACCTGTGAGAGCTGTGCACCAGTGAGCGCGGCACAGAGTTCCAACCGGGGCATGGAGTGAAATCGCTTGGGAGCGACTCTGGAGCGGGCCATCAGGAATGACAGATACACTCCACCATGTCTGTCAGTGGTCCGGAGGTACGCTACCGAGCCGTAAGCTTCTTCGGAGGCATCGCAAAATATGTGCACCTCTCTGTGAAGACCAGAGATGTCCACCTCCTTTGACAAGTATGGCCGGGGCAGGGTGACCTGAGGCAGGACCTGTAATTCTTCCTCCCAGGCTTTCCACTGCTGCAGTAGCTCCTGAGGTAGCAGTGGGTCATCCCATCCCCTGTGCTTGTCCCAAAGGTGCCTGACAACTATCTTAGCCCTGGTGGTGTAGGGTAGGATGAACCCCAAGGGGTCATACTGACTCGCCAACACTTTGTATATGTTGCGCATCGTGGGAACACCGTAGTCCACATGGCGATGTTTGTAGCCTAGGACGTCCGTGTGGAAGAGCCAGCTTAGCCCTAGAGTGGATTCTGGGGCATCTGTCTTGTTCTGAGCCAGCCATAGCTCAACACTAGCCGAGCGGCCCTCTTCTGGTAGGTGACTTACAACATCTGGTTCATTGCTAGCCCACTGACGCAGCTCAAAGCCTGCAGATGCCAGGAGGGCTCGTAATTTGTCGATAAGGTGTCTCGCCTCAGCGATGGTGGGGACACTCTGGAGGCAATTATCCACATAAAAACACTTCTCAACTGAGATCCTCACCTCCTCATCTGGCTGGCTGTTATCGGTGACGTGGTGCTGTAAGGCAAACGTGGCACAGCAGGGGCTACACGTCGTCCCAAACGGTAACACCTGCCACTCATACACCGCCGGAAGCTCTCCTTTACTGACATCCCGCCAAACGAATCTGAGCAGGGCCCGATCTTCTGGGAGGAGGCGAACCTGGTGGAACATGCCTCTGATGTCTCCACTGACTGCCACTGCATGCTCTCGGAAGCGTAGCAGGACTCCCAGAAGTGATGCTCCTAAGGTTGGCCCAGGCAGCAGGTAGTCGTTCAAGTTCTGCCCTCGATACTGGTAAGAGCAGTTAAATACCAGCCTGTTCTTGCCATTATGGCTCACCATATGGTGAGGGATATACCATGCCTCACGACCTTCCTCGACTGGTACTTCAGGGCCACATTTGATGACAGAGCCTGCCTTGATCAGTTTCTCCATCTCCACTCTGTAGGCTTCAGCCTGTGCAGGGTCTCTGGCCAGTCGCCTTTCTACACTTCGTAAACTGGGCATGACGGCTTCTTTAGTGGCCTGAAGGAGCGGCATGTCCCTCCGGCGGAGCAGCGGGGTGGCGTAACGTAGTATGCCATCGACCTCTACTCTGATAGTTTTGGTTTCGAGGATGCTGATGGCCTCTTGGTCCTGCCTTGACCGAGTAACTAGTTTCTCACTCCGGAATGGAACAGTATCGACCTGCCATAGTTTCTCAACGTGTTTCATCAGCTCGCTCACCTGGGGCGCTACTGTTGTCAATAGGCACTGCTGTGGTCGGGCGAGATGACAGACTACACTAGCTGGGCCCTGCAGTGTCCATCCCAGCCTTGTGCGAATGGCCGCAGGCCCTCCTGGAGGTCCCAACCTGATGGGTTCAATGGAAGTGATGAGATGGGGGTGGTCACTCCCAATGAGGAGCAAGGGCTTGACGTTTGTGAGGGTCCGTATGGGAAGGCCAACAAGGTGCTTGTAAGTCTTCCGGAGTTGCTCCATGGGGTAGGTATGGCCCGCTAGTCCAATGCAAGCAGTGGTGAAAGCACCGGTGATCTTGAACTTGGTCTTTGGCCTTGCAGGAGAAGAAATGGAGAACGACACTGATGCACCGCGGAGGGTCTGCACATCCTGTCTAATCGTGCGTAGTGGTAGGTCCTCTGGGGTCCCTTGCACATCTAACTTCTCTACTGCATCCGGCAACAGCATAGTTCTCTCTGAACCGTCGTCCAGTATGGCGTAGGTGTTGAGTGTTCGGTCACCATGGTGAATGCGGACTTTGACAACCTTCAGAAGGACTCGGCTGCCTTCTGTGGGTCGGTCTAGATACAGCACCTCTGTCGTTGCCCTTGTTCCACGGCTCTCCACCGCTGGTGCTGTTGCTGACTCCTTAGGTGGCTTCACGTTAACCTCATGCAGCACCTGAAGGTGCTTCCCTTGGCAGAGGCTGCATGTCTTTCTCAAGTTGCACTGGGCCGCCTGGTGTGGCCGTGCACAGCGCCAACACCTCTTGTTACTCTTTATCCATTCTGTCAGCTGATCCTTGGTTAGCCTGGATACCGCTATACACTGACTGAGGTAGTGCTCCTCATTGTTGCAGAACGGACAGTATGGCTTGCTCTTGTTCCCTTTGAAGGAGCTACCTGGCACTGGAGCCTCGAGTTTCTTAACTGCGTCCTCCACACCGTGGAGGACAGTGATGGATCGCTTACCCTGCCGTCCCTCAGGTCTGGACACCGGCTTCTCCCTAGCCCCTCTCACGGCTAACTGTCCTTCAGAGTCCTGGCACCAGGACTCGTATTTCAGCCACTCTGAAAGATCAGTCAAGGTGTGGGTTCTTGTGCCCTGATGGAACATGCAGCGGCGAAACTCAGCTCTCTGCTCAGGTGGCAGCTTACTTAGCAGACGAGCAACATGTGAGCCACACTGTAATTCCACTCCTCCCTCGGGGCCTAGTGTTCTCAGCATTCCCACTAGTGACTGTATCTGGAGTGCAAACTTCTCGAATGCAGCAAGGTCTCCACGCCGGACGTCCGGTGAGTCCATCACAGCAGCAATACGCCTCAGTGCGATCTGATGTGGTTGGCCGAACTTGTCATTCAGGGCGACCATCGTGTCTGAGAAGGGCATTGGAGAATTGAGGTAAGCGTCTGCTATTAACTTGGCCTCTTCTAGGTACAGGTGATCAACCAACACTTGGTATTTAAACAGCTCGGTTGCATCATGTGGTAAGAGGTTCTCCAGTGAGATCTTGAGCCGCGCAAACTCACTTGGGTCCCTCCTTGAGAATCTGGGGATTGTTGGGCGTGGCCCATGGTAACTTGGCTCTGTGGCGGTGAAAGTCCTGCCCTGAGGCAGTCTGGAGGGCGATGGCTGTGTCCATGACCTGCCTGGATGGTGCTGTGGGGGCGCTGGGTTGCAGCCAGGCTCACTCCTGTGATCACCATAAGCTGTAGGATACTTGGGCTCAGCTGGAGGACAACTGTGTGGCCAGAGCGGGGGCTGAACAGGCTTAAACAAGGGAAGAGAATAATGGACAGTGTCATCCCATGGCCTCGTAGCAAAAGGGGCATCGCGTGATGGGTGTTGTGGCTGGCCCACAAACAGCTTAGTAATTGGGGGTGGCACTGCCTCTTCCTTAACGCATGGCAGCTCTTCTACTCTCCTATTAAGGTGATGTAGCGTTGGTGGGTCACTAGGCAGCAACACTTCCTCTGGTGGGCCAGGCCATGGTGGTGGTGCAGGCCAGTCATCGTCTTCCTCACCATCAGGTTCACTTCCAATCGGTGGCTGTGGCGGCATCACCATTAGCTCTGGCTTGCGAGTGTGAAGAGAAGATGGGTTCTGTAGGTTATGGACAGCATCCACTAACTGTCTCATTTCTGCTCGCAGTGCTCTAAGCTCAACTAGATCTGATGACATGTGCCGCTGTGTCTGCTGTAGGAGGTGCCTCTCATGACGAATGTCCTCTAACTCTGCACTACAATCCTCATGTGGATGTCGGGGGTGCAGCGCTGGAGGTAGGGGAGTAGAGTAATCTTGTAACCGTTCCCTAAGCTCTCTCTCTGGAAACAGCGGGGGGGCTAGCTGATTCTCCTGGATGTGCTGTTGGCTCTCGGCTCCATAGCACAAGTCCATCTCTTGAAGAATAGCATCCCGCCTCTGCAGGCGACTTGGTGGGGGAGAGTCATAAGGGGAGGTGAGGGAGGTCATCCTGGCCTTACCCTCCGGGTGAGTAGTCTCTACTTCCTCTCCGTATCTCTGACTGATGTAGCCTAGATGATCCACATCATAATCTGCATAGCGTGCAGGGGGACGAATGTGTCGTCTGGGGCGTGCACCACGAGCCTCATACTCTGGAAATGGTTCCATCTCTGACGTAAACCCAGTGATATCCGGCTCGAAGGACCATCAAATGTAGGGGAGATAATAGTAATAGGCTCAGACTGGGCGCTAGTTAGGTGTTTGTCACTAGGTTCACCCCGGGGTGTCGGCCAGAACACCACTTAAGGCCACGGTTTCCAGAGTATGGATAAATAAAGGGCAGAGAGGTAGATATGTGGGTGACTTCCTTTCTTTACTTCTCTTTTGCAGCAACACATACAAGTATTCCAGTGCTCATGCAATAACAACTGGATGTTATGGTTGTGGTTTCCTATGAAGAAGGAATAACAAAATACAACCGGATGAAGAATAACCAACATATACATACATTAATGTCACCCATATGCATTAATATGCATAATATTACCGACTTAATATAAACAGTAATTGTAAACAGAGGAAGTAATCAAATGGCTACAATTACACTTCTCTCTCTCCTTTACACTATCACAGAAACAAAGACAAACCCAAAACACTCAGTACACAGGTTTCTCAGACATATTAACACTGTGTTAAGTTACTACTAATGTTGGCATAACACTTCCTGTTGTTTATAATTCGTGTTAAATCCTCCTGCTAACGAACTGGCCGGATGCTTTTATTGTGAAAACCTACAGGCATGCTACATCCTGTCACCGAGTTTGCATAGCTTCAATATCAGCACAGGTAACAACACTTGACACTAACCACTTCGTATTTTAGCTTAATCATAAACCACTCTTAACAGTACCAATAACAGGTAATAAATGTATGAACATGTTCTAAACTCGACATGACATATTTCAATCCGACGTGCTAAGTCAGGTAAGCTGACGGCCATAACTAGCGTGCATGAAACCGGCTATCATTAGCGTAGTGATCACATGGCGAGCACCTAAGCTCCGACTTCTCCTTCACATTGGCTAACAGAAGTTATCTATAGTTATATCAACACAAGGAAATACAATACCACATTGAATGCAGCGGATAAATACTCACTCTTTCATTCACGCACAGATCGCTTGTAATGAAGTTATTGCACTGCACAACCGTCGCCCATCACTTGATTGAAGCACCTGACCTTTTTTACTGTGTGACGTCAGTTACAAATAACACCATCACGTAGGTTGGCTCACCCTATAAAATTATCAGCACTGAATAAACCGATACCTAACAGCACATCAGACATAGAAACCCCATATGGGCAACAGTACTTAATACTCTAACTTGTAACTTTGGGGCCTTTTCTACACACCCTGTTGGCATAAAATATGCCGGAAGTGATTAGAATACAATATTTTCAAAATATGTAAGTTTAACTATACCAAATTCTCTTCAACAACCAGACTAGCTAGTTAGCTAGTCACAGTTTGTTGTAAGCTAATATGCTAACTGAAGCTCAAAATGTCCACCCTATCGTTGTCCCAAAATGTCCACCCTGTCAGCCACTTAGACCCGGCAGGGTGGACATTTTGGGACAACGATAGGGTGGACATATCTTTCATTTGTAATTTCTCAACCGCACACACACACACACACCACTTTACCATTAGCCTTGACTAATGGAGTGATTAACTATTAATATCATAATTAGGCTGGCGACACCTTTCCCTGTTACCTGGAATCATTGTTTTTCTCATTAATTTTTATTATCAAGTACAAGTTTTGTTATTATTGAAAGACTGGATAATGTACTTCAGTTTGATATCACATTCTCCTGTGTAAAGAAGTGAAATAGGACCTAGCCTCTGTTTGAACTATATAGGCAGACTTACAGTAAGCTGAATTTAGTAAACTCTGTTTTAAAAAACAACATAAAAAGTCTTTATTATATTACAGACATGTTATTTTCTTTCCCTGTGGCTCATGTTCTCACTATGACATCACATTGCAAATGGAACATGGATGATATCGTTCTGGAAGCAATGGGCATAATTTGACCACTACTACTCAGACACACACTGCGATCTGTTCTCTTGGAGTTATTACTTATTACTCAGTTACTTAGTTATTACTAGTTTTCCCAAGCGTTACCATGGCTGATCGAGAGCCAAAGAACAACTTTTTTCAGTTCTGGAAGGGGGACAAGAAACGGCACCACAGTCTGCACGGCTCTGATAATGTTACTGATGTAAGTGTGACCTGCTCTTACTAACGTTATGCTCTGACCGTCCTGCTGTTCACATCTCAAAGTCTGCTTTCATAGAAATTTTCCTAGAAAAATATTCTCATCTTTTTAGTTTTTGAAATAAACTTGTTCAACTCTGTAATTATGCCATATTATTATGTTTTTTATATTGACATTGTAAGTTATTTCAATAATTGGAATTGGTTTATAACAACTGTAATCAGTGAACACTGTCAGCTGAGTCTTAACCGTTTAAACTGAAAAACTACACGTTGCATTACAGTGTTACATGCAGAGGCACTCAGGACAGGTGGAGTCACCTGACCTCAGTGAGCGGGAGGCTGTTCTGGAGAGGGTGGGACGCTCCTTCCAGCCTGAGCGGCCCCCTTCACCTCGACCCTCAGTCCTCAGGAGGATGCAGAATGCTGTTCTGGCCCCCATGAGGAACCTGGTCCAGAACAAGTGGTTTCACCCCACTGAGCCCATTCAGACTGGGACCAGCAGCGGTGAAGCCCACATCCCTGCTCCTCCTCCCACTGGCTCCGTGAAGGACAACCAGAGGAAGAGGAGCGTCAGGACGTCAGGACGAAGGATGTCCAAGACCCAGAATGTCCACAGAAGTCCCGAAAGGGGCGACGAGGACGACTTCTGGTCCATGATGGAAGACGAGGCCACGCACACTCATCTGAGGCAGGAGGCCTGGAAGGTGGCTGAGCTGATAGCCAGAGACGGGAGGCCCAGCACCGCCAGGTCCACTGGCTCTCTGCACAGTTTGGACCGTGTGGACACAGAGACTCCCGCTGAGCTGCGGGGCTATCTGCAGGTCAGGAGCCCTGCAGAGGTGTCCCGCTCTCAGCCGGCTCACACTCCCACTCCTCCTGCTGCTCCCACAGCCAGGAGGAAACTGACCCATCCCGGGAGGTTCCTGAGGCTGCCAAAGGCTGCCGGTGGAGCAGGTGAGTCCCTCTATGCACATACTGTTGCTGTGAACTTCTACTGAAGTGAATTCCTACCCTTCCTCTATTATAAATGACTGTTGACTTGATGCTGTAATCCATACATTTCTCCTACTTTTGATTCATACATTCTCCTTAACATGTCTTAGTGTTGGAGTTGTCAGCTTGCTATGTTTACATAACCTCATTAGCTATATTCATATTTATATTCTATGTTCTTTTCTGTATCCCATTACCATTTGCTGCTGCAGCAAACCAATTTCCTCAAACAGTTTATTAAAGTTTAATCTGGTCTTGGAAGTCACATGATAAAATTGCACAGAATCACTGATTTTGTCAGCACAATTCCTCAGGTGGAGAGAAAGAACTAGGTGAAGATAGATGAATGTGATGAATGGGTAGAAAGGTGAGTGATGAGCGTCATGCTCCTAATCTGAACAGATCAGGATCAGAATCAGAATCAGGATCAGGATCAGGTCCAGCAGGTCCAGGTCAGATTGCAGCCCCTGGCCAACCCTGAATGAAGCCTTGAGTTGAGCTTCAAACTGCTCAGCTCAGATGACTGGTGAGGATTTTACTGTAGTTAGAGAAAGTTTTGATCAACATACTGTAACCTGCCAGGAGCCAGCAGCCTGTTGCACCAGCTGAACCTCCAGTACACTCAATCTTCAGTTAGGGTGTAAAGTCTACACTAAATGTTCTGTTGAAACCAGTTTGACACTAAAGCTGTCTCATTGCACCATGTAAGGTACATCTTCTAGCAGAGCATTAAGATACCACTAACCAAATCATTGTCATAGACTGTGATGTTTTCACCTTCTGTGGCCAATAGAGTTCGAGCCAAAATCAGTTTCTCCTGTCCAAATGAACAGCAGTCTAGTTAATGTCAGCTAACTTACAGGGTACTGAGAGAAAAAGAGGAAATTAACATCACCAAACGTCAACAAATAGGTACCTTTTCTAGTACAAAGTATTAGGATTCATTTACAGAAGACTATTTCAGTTGGCTCTCTCAGCTTGGTCTTCGAAAAGTGTATGCGATGTACAACCTTGAACTGTATGAGCTGGAGCCTAGCATTAACAAAGCAACCTTTGATTCTATCTAACCCTTCTTCCCAAAGCTCATCAGATATCTCAGAACTGACTTCCCTACTCCATGCCTCCTTGAGATGGTTAGAGGGGGTGGTCACTGTGAAAAGATCGACAAACTGTGACACTAAGTGTTTGAAGGTAGGGGCCTGAGACATAAGGTCATAAAAGACATGTTGGATAGGCAACGAGTCAAATTGAGCAAGAAACTGCCTTACAAAGTTTCTGGCCTGTAGGTAACAGAAAAAGTGACTATGAGGGAGACCAAATTTAGCTTGTAATTAAGTGAACGATGCAAAATGTTTGTCAACATAAAAATCTTTAATTACACATAAGCCCTTCTTTGCCCAGGCAGTAAAAACAGCGTCCTTTTGACCTGGTTTAAAATATATGATTGGGGCAAATTGGCATGTACCCCGAGGTGTCTGAGAGTCAGCACCCCCTTGATTTGCCTGAGAATCCTTATTGAGTTACTCAATATAAAATCATCTTTTAGTTGCTTTAATGATGGATTGACCTTAGAGAATACTACAGCAGACAGGGATGACTTAGCCAGTGTAACAGCCCTATGTGCCTCCAACTCAAGCTACCTTGGAAATACATTATCTCCCACCCCAGTACAAGGGGAGCCTAGATGCCAGAATACCATGGCTCTGGCATTACAAGCCCAATGATAATGTCAAAAAACCGGAAGCCCTAAGCCTCCATCTGTCCGGGGATTTTGCAAATGAGCTTTGGAGATGCGATGGGAAAGATAAAGAAATTTAGGGAGTACCACCATCTTAATAGCATTCATCCGTCCGATCATAGATAATGGTAAAAGCTTCCAATTTTCAATGTATTTTCTGAGCTTCATAACCATATCTAGCTTGAATTGAGCTTGAATAAATGCTTTGGATTCCTGGAAATTTTCAGACCAAGATAGACAAACTGATCAGTCAAGATTTTAAAGGGCAGGTTGTTAAGAAAACTTGAGTTTAAATCATCAGTAAGGGGCATAAAGAGACTCTTTTCCCAATTAATAGAGAAACCTGATATCTTACCAAAATCCCCAATCAGACTTGAAGAGGAGGAAGAGAGGTCTGGACGTCAGAGAGACTCAGGATCACATCATCGGCATACAAGCCAATAAGGGACTCCACAGTGCCCAGTTTTATTCCTGTTATTTGTGGGTTACTCCTAATCGCCAAAGGCTCGAGCGCCAAATCGAAGAGCATCGGAGAAAGACAACATCCCTGTTGAGTCCCACAATGTAATAGGAACTGGGTGGATTTATCATAGTTGGTTAACACAGCAGACCTGGGACAGGCATAAAGCATTCTAAGCAAAGCCATACATTTTTCACCAAATCCAAAACATTGAAGAACAGCAAACATATATTTCCATTCAATTTGGTCGAATGTCTGCTGTGCATTTAGAGAAATTATGGCAGAATTAGGTGCTTTAGCCGAGTACATTACATTTAACAGGTGGCGAACATTTGAAAAAGAGTATCTATCAGGAATAAAGCCTGATTGGTCAGGATGTATGAGTGCGCCAATATGTTTATTCAATCGGTTAATTAAAACCTTTGCAATTATCTTTTGGTCATTGTTTAGAAAGCTTAAAGGCCTGTAAGAAGCTGCATTAGTTCCATCCGTATCTTTTTTCAATAAAAGACATATGTTTGCTTCATATATTGTACCAGGAAAAAATCCAGTTTTTACAGAGCAGTTGATCATTCGACGCAGCAATGTTATTGTTTCTGAGTGTGATTAATTAGATCCCAAACCCATCAGGGCCAGGAGATTTACCATTAGGAAATGAACGTATTGCCAATTTGATTTCTTCCAACGTAAATGCAGTGTCCAGCTCCTTTACGGCATCTGTGCTGAGAATAGGCATCTCTACAGCATTATGAAAGTCTGCAATGTCAGAATTAGTGGCTGAGGATCTAGAGGAATATAACTGTGTGTAATATTCCAAAAACCTATCATTAATTTGTTTAGGTTCTGTAATCAATTGCCCAGAACTGGAACAGATTTTGTGAATTGCCCTATCAGCTTGCATGTTTATGTTTTAGAAGCTGAGTGTGATATGAATATCAACATACGCCCTATTTGGACGGGGTTAGTTATGTGCGTTACACTACGTACTGTGGTGCACTGCGTTACTGTGTTACTCTGCATTACTGTGTTTTACACTGTGTCAGTGTGTGTTAGTGTGTTACACTGCGTTACTGTGTGTTCAGTGTGTCAGTGTGTGTTACAGTGTGTTACACTGCGTTACTGTGTTACACTGTGCCAGTGTGTGTTGCACTGCGTTACACTGCATTACTGTGTGTTACACTGCGTTACTGTGTTTTATACCGTCAGTGTGTGTTATTGTGTTACACTGCATTACTGTGTGTTACACCGCGTTACTGTGTGTTACACTGCGTTACTGTGTGTACAGTGTGTGTCAGTGTGTTACAGTGTGTTGCACTGTGTTACTGTGTGTTACATTGCGTTACTGTGTGTTACATTGCGTTACTGTTTTACACTGTCAGTGTGTGTTAGCGTGTTACATTGCGTTACACTGCGTTACTGTGTGTTCAGTGTGTCAGTGTGTGTTACATTGTGTTACACTGCGTTACTGTGTGTTACACTGTGCCAGTGTGTGTTGCAGTGCGTTACACTGCGTTACTGTGTTTTACAGTGTGTCAGTGTGTGTCGCACTGCGTTACACTGCGTGTTACAGTGTGTTACACTGTGTTACTGTGTGTTACAACATGTCAGTGTGTGTTGCAATGCGTTACACTGCGTTACACTGCGATACTGTGTGTTAAACTGCCTTTACTGTGTGTTACACTGCGTTGCTGTGTGTTACACTGTGTTACTGTGTTTTACACTGTGTCAGTGTGTGTTAGTGTGTTACACTGCGTTACTGTGTGTACAGTGTGTCAGTGTGTGTTACACTGTGCCAGTGTGTGTTGCACTGCGTTACACTGTGCCAGAGTGTGTTGCACTGCGTTACACTGCGTTACTGTGTGTTACACTGTCAGTGTGTGTTGCAGTGCGTTACACTGCGTTACTGTGTGTTACACTGTGCCAGTGTGTGTTGCAGTGCGTTACACTGCATTACACTGCGTTACTGTGTTTTACAGTGTGTCAGTGTGTGTCGCACTGCGTTACACTGCGTGTTACAGTGTGTTACACTGTGTTACTGTGTGTTACAACGTGTCAGTGTGTGTTGCAATGCGTTAAACTGCGTTACTGTGTGTTACACTGCCTTTACTGTGTGTTACACTGCGTTGCTGTGTTTTACACTGCGTTACTGTGTGTTACACTGCGTTACTGTGTTTTACAGTGTGTCAGTGTGTGTTAGTGTGTTACACTGCGTGTTACAGTGTGTTACACTGTGTTACTGTGTGTTACAACGTGTCAGTGTGTGTTGCAATGCGTTACACTGCGTTACTGTGTGTTACACTGCCTTTACTGTGTGTTACACTGCGTTACTGTGTGTTACACTGCGTTACTGTTTTACACTGTGGCAGTGTGTGTTAGTGTGTTACACTGCGTTACTGTGTGTTACACTGCCTTTACTGTGTGTTACACTGCGTTGCTGTGTTTTACACTGCGTTACTGTGTGTTACACTGCGTTACTGTGTTTTACAGTGTGTCAGTGTGTGTTAGTGTGTTACACTGCGTGTTACAGTGTGTTACACTGTGTTACTGTGTGTTACAACGTGTCAGTGTGTGTTGCAATGCGTTACACTGCGTTACTGTGTGTTACACTGCCTTTACTGTGTGTTACACTGCGTTACTGTGTGTTACACTGCGTTACTGTTTTACACTGTGGCAGTGTGTGTTAGTGTGTTACACTGCGTTACTGTGTGTTACACTGCGTTACTGTGTTTTACACTGTGTCAGTGTGTGTTAGTGTGTTACACTGCGTTACTGTGTGTACAGTGTGTCAGTGTGTATTACACTGTGCCAGTGTGTGTTGCACTGCGTTACACTGTGCCAGAGTGTGTTGCACTGCGTTACTGTGTGTTACACTGTCAGTGTGTGTTGCAGTGTGTTACACTGCGTTACACTGCGTTACTGTGTGTTACACTGTGTCAGTGTGTGTTACACTGTGTCAGTGTGTGTTGCACTGCATTACACTGCGTGTTGCACTGCGTTACACTGCGTGTTATAGTGTGTTACACTGCGTTCCTGTGTGTTACACTGTGTCAGTGTGTGTTGCACCGCGTTACTGTGTGTTACACTGCGTTACTGTGTGTTACACTGCGTTACTGTGTGTTACACTGCGTTACTGTTTTTTACACTGTGTCAGTGTGTGTTAGTGTGTTACACTGGGTTACTGTGTGTACAGTGTCAGTGTGTGTTACAGTGTGTTACTGTGTGTTACACTGTGCCAGTGTGTGTTGCACTGCTTTACACTGTGTTACACTGCGTTACTGTGTGTTATACTGCTTTACTGTGTGTTACACTGCGTTACTGTGTGTTACACTGTGTCAGTGTTTTACACTGTCAGTGTGTCTTAGTGTTACACTTCGTTACTGTGTCTACAGTGTGTCAGTGTGTGTTACTGTGTGTTACAATGCATTGCTGTGTTTTACACTGTCAGTGTGTGTTAGTGTGTTACACCTCGTTACTGTGTGTACAGTGTGTCAACGTGTGTTACAGTGTTACACTGCGTTACTGTGTGTTACACTGTGTCAGTGTGTGTCGCACTGCGTTACACTGCATGTTACAGTGTGTTACACTGTGTTACTGTGTGTTACACTGCATTACTGTGTGTTACACTGTGCCAGTGTGTGTTGCACTGCGTTACACTGCGTTACTGTGTGTTACACTGCATTACTGTGTTTTACATTGTCAGTGTGTGTTAGTGTGTTAAACTGCGTTACACTGCGTTACTGTGTATTACACTGCGTTACTCTGTTTTACACTCTGTCAGTGTGAGTTGGTGTGTTACACTGCGTTACTGTGTGTACAGTGTGTCAGTGTGTGTTACAGTGTGTTACACTGCGTTACTGTGTGTTACACTGTGTCAGTGTGTGTTGCACTGAGTTACACTGCGTTACACTGCGTTACTGTGTTTTACAGTGTGTCAGTGTCTGTTGCACTGCGTTACACTGCGTGTTACAGTGTTACACTGTGTTACTGTGTGTTACACTGCGTTACTGTGTGTTACACTGTGTCAGTGTTTGTTGCACTGAGTTACACTGCGTTACACTGCGTTACTGTGTGTTACACAGTGTCAGTGTGTGTTGCACTGCGTTACACTGCATGTTAAAGTGTGTTACACTGTGTTACTGTGTGTTACACTGCATTACTGTGTGTTACACTGTGCCAGTGTCTGTTACACTGCGTTACTGTGTTTTACAGTGTGTCAGTGTCTGTTGCACTGCGTTACACTGCGTGTTACAGTGTTACACTGTGTTACTGTGTGTTACACTGCGTTACTGTGTGTTACACTGTGTCAGTGTTTGTTGCACTGAGTTACACTGCGTTACACTGCGTTACTGTGTGTTACACAGTGTCAGTGTGTGTTGCACTGCGTTACACTGCATGTTAAAGTGTGTTACACTGTGTTACTGTGTGTTACACTGCATTACTGTGTGTTACACTGTGCCAGTGTCTGTTGCACTGCGTTACACTGCGTTACTGTGTGTTACACTGCTTTACTGTGTGTTACACTGCGTTACTGTGTTTTACACTGTCAGTGTTTGTTAGTGTGTTACACTGCGTTACACTGCGTTACTGTGTATTACACTGCGTTACTCTGTTTTACACTCTGTCAGTGTGAGTTGGTGTGTTACATTGCGTTACTGTGTGTACAGTGTGTCCGTGTGTGTTACAGTGTGTTACACTGTGTTACTGTGTGTTACACTGTGTCAGTGTGTGTTGCACTGAGTTACACTGCGTGTTACAGTGTGTTACACTGTGTTACTGTGTGTTACACTGCGTTACTGTGTGTTACACTGTGTCAGTGTTTGTTGCACTGAGTTACACTGCGTTACACTGCGTTACACTGCGTTACACTGCGTTACACTGCGTTACTGTGTTTTACAGTGTGTCAGTGTGTGTTGCACCGCGTTACACTGCGTGTTACAGTGTGTTACTCTGTGTTACTGTGTAACACTGCATTACTGTGTTTTACACTGCGTTACAGTGTGTTACACTGCGTTACTGTGTGGACAGTGTGTCAGTGTGTGTTACAGTGTGTTACACTGTGTCAGTGTGTGTTGCACTGCGTTACACTGCGTGTTAAAGTGTGTTACACTGCGTGTTAAAGTGTGTTACACTGCGTGTTAAAGTGTGTTACACTGTGTGTTAAAGTGTGTTACACTGCGTGTTAAAGTGTGTTACACTGCATGTTAAAGTGTGTTACACTGTGTTCCTGTGTGTTACACTGTGTCAGTGTGTGTTGCACTGCGTTACACTGCGTTACACTGCGATACTGTGTGTTACACTGTCAGTGTGTGTAGCAGTGTGTGTTGCAGTGTGTTACACTGCTTTACACTGCGTTACTGTGTTTTAGTGTGTAAGTGTGTGTTGCACTGTTACACTGCGTTACACTGCTTAACTGTGTGTTACACTGTAAGTGTGTGTTGCAGTTTGTTATACTGTGTTCCTGTGTTACACTGTGTCAGTGTGTGTTGCACTGCGTTACACTGCGTTAATGTGTGTTACACTGTCAGTGTGTGTTGCAGTCTGTTGCAGTGTGTTACACTGCGTTACACAGCGTTACTGTGTTTAACAGCGTGTCAGTATGTGTTGCACTGCGTTACACTGCGTGTTACAGTGTGTTACATTGTGTTACTGTGTTTTACATTGTATCAGTGTGTTACACTTCGTTACTGTGTGTACAGTGTGTCAGTGTGTGTTACTATGTGTTACACTGCATTACTGTGTGTTACACTGTGCCAGTGTGTGTTGCAATGCATTACACTGCATTGCACTGCGGTACACTGCGTTACTGTGTGTTACACTGCGTTACTGTGTTTTACACTGTCAATGTGTGTTAGTGTGTTACACTGCGTTACTGTGTATTACACTGCGTTACTGTGTTTTACAGTCTGTCAGTGTGTGTTGGTGTGTTACACTGCATTACTGTATGTACAGTGTGTCAGTGTGTGTTACAGTGTGTTACACTGCGTTACTGTGTGTAACACTGTGTCAGTGTGTGTTGCACTGAGTTACACTGCGTTACACTGCGTTACTGTGTTTTACAGTGTGTCAGTGTGTGTTGCACTGCGTTACACTGCGTGTTACAGTGTGTTACACTGCGTTACTGTGTGTTACACTGTGTTACTGTGTGTTACACTGTGTCAGTGTGTGTTGCACTGAGTTACACTGCGTGTTACAGTGTGTTACACTTTGTTACTGTGTGTTACACTGCGTTACTGTGTGTTACACTGTGTCAGTGTTTGTTGCACTGAGTTACACTGTGTTACACTGCGTTACACTGCGTTACTGTGTTTTACAGTGTGTCAGTGTGTGTTGCACCGCGTTACACTGCGTGTTACAGTGTGTTACTCTGTGTTACTGTGTTACACTGCATTACTGTGTTTTACACTGCGTTACTGTGTGTTACACTGCGTTACTGTGTGGACAGTGTGTCAGTGTGTGTTACAGTGTGTTACACTGTGTCAGTGTGTGTTGCACTGCGTTACACTGCGTGTTAAACTGTGTTACACTGCGTGTTAAAGTGTGTTACACTGCGTGTTAAAGTGTGTTACACTGCGTGTTAAAGTGTGTTACACTGCATGTTAAAGTGTGTTACACTGTGTCAGTGTGTGTTGCACTGCGTTACACTGCGATACTGTGTGTTACACTGTCAGTGTGTGTAGCAGTGTGTGTTGCAGTATGTTACACTGCTTTACACTGCGTTACTGTGTTTTAGTGTGTAAGTGTGTGTTGCACTGTTACACTGCGTTACACTGCTTAACTGTGTGTTACACTGTAAGTGTGTGTTGCAGTTTGTTATACTGTGTTCCTGTGTTACACTGTGTCAGTGTGTGTTGCACTGCGTTACACTGCGTTAATGTGTGTTACACTGTCAGTGTGTGTTGCAGTCTGTTGCAGTGTGTTACACTGCGTTACACAGCGTTACTGTGTTTAACAGCGTGTCAGTATGTGTTGCACTGCGTGTTACAGTGTGTTACATTGTGTTACTATGTTTTACATTGTATCAGTGTGTTACACTTCGTTACTGTGTGTACAGTGTGTCAGTGTGTGTTACTATGTGTTACACTGCATTACTGTGTGTTACACTGTGCCAGTGTGTGTTGCAATGCATTACACTGCATTGCACTGCGTTACACTGCGTTACTGTGTGTTACACTGCGTTACTGTGTGTTACACTGCGTTACTGTGTTTTACACTGTCAATGTGTGTTAGTGTGTTACACTGCGTTACACTGCGTTACTGTGTATTACACTGCGTTACTGTGTTTTACAGTCTGTTAGTGTGTGTTGCTGTGTTACACTGCATTACTGTATGTACAGTGTGTCAGTGTGTGTTACAGTGTGTTACACTGCGTTACTGTGTGTAACACTGTGTCAGTGTGTGTTGCACTGAGTTACTGTGTGTTACACTGTGTTACTGTGTGTTACACTGCGTTACTGTGTGTTACACTGCGTTACTGTGTGTTACACTGTGTTACTGTGTGTACAGTGTGTCAGTGTGTGTTACAGTGTGTCACACTGCATTACTGTGTGTTACACTGTCAGTGTTTGTTGCAGTGTTACACTGCGTTACACTGCGTTACTGTGTTTTACAGTGTCAGTGTGTGTTACACTGCGTAACACTGCATGTTACAGTGTGTTACACTGCGTTACTGTGTGTTACACTCGCAGTGTTTGTTGCAGTGTTACACTGCGTTACTGTGTTTTACAGTGTGTCAGTGTGTGTTACACTGCGTAACCCTGCATGTTACAGTGTGTTACACTGCGTTACTGTGTGTTCAGTGTCAATGCGTGTTACAGTGTGTTACACTGCTTTAATGTGTGTTACACTGTGTCAGTGTGTGTTGCACTGCGTTACACTGCGATACTGTGTGTTACACTGTCAGTGTGTGTTGCACTGTTACACTGCGTTACACTGCTTAACTGTGTGTTACACTGTAAGTGTGTTGCAATTTGTTACACTGCGTTACTGTGTTTTACAGTGTGTCAGTGTGTGTTGCACTGCGTGTTACAGTGTGTTACACTGTGTTACTGTGTTACACTGTGTCACTGTGTTACTCTGCATTACTGTGTTTTACACTGCGTTACTGTGTTACACTGCGTTTCTGTGTGTTACACTGCATTACTGTGTTTTACACTGCGTTACTGTGTGTACAGTGTGTCAGTGTGTGTTACAGTGTGTTACACTGTCAGTGTTTGTTACACTGCGTTACACTGCTTAACTGTGTGTTACACTGTAAGTGTGTTGCAATTTGTTACACTGCGTTACTGTGTTTTACAGTGGTCAGTGTGTGTTGCACTGCGTGTTACAGTGTGTTACACTGTGTTACTGTGTTACACTGTGTCACTGTGTTACTCTGCATTACTGTGTTTTACACTGCGTTACTGTGTTACACTGCGTTTCTGTGTGTTACACTGCATTACTGTGTTTTACACTGCGTTACTGTGTGTACAGTGTGTCAGTGTGTGTTACAGTGTGTTACACTGTCAGTGTTTGTTACACTGCGTTACACTGCGTTACTTTGTTTTACAGTGTGTCAGTGTGTGTTACACTGCGTAACACTGCATGTGACAGTGTGTTAGACTGTGTTACTGTGTGTACAGTGTCAGTGCGTGTTACTGTGTTTTACACTGCGTTACTGTGTGTTACACTGCGTTTCTGTGTGTTACACTGCATTACTGTGTTTTACACTGCGTTACTGTGTGTTACACTGCGTTACTGTGTGTTACACTGTGTCACTGTGTGTTGCACTGAGTTACACTGCGTTACTGTGTTTTACAGTGTGTCAGTGTGTTGCACTGCGTTACACTGCGTTACACTGCGTGTTACAGTGTGTTACACTGTGTTACTGTTACACTGCATTACTGGGTTTTACACTGCGTTACTGTGTGTTACTCTGCGTTACTGTGTGTACAGTTTGTCAGTGTGTGTTACAGTGTGTTACACTGTCAGTGTTTGTTACAGTGTTACACTGCGTTACTGTGTGTTACACTGCGTTACTGTGTGTTACACTGTGTCACTGTGTGTTGCACTGAGTTACACTGCGTTACTGTGTTTTACAGTGTGTCAGTGTGTTGCACTGCGTTACACTGCGTGTTACAGTGTGTTACACTGTGTTACTGTTACACTGCATTACTGGGTTTTACACTGCGTTACTGTGTGTTACTCTGCGTTACTGTGTGTACAGTTTGTCAGTGTGTGTTACAGTGTGTTACACTGTCAGTGTTTGTTACAGTGTTACACTGCGTTACACTGCGTTACTTTGTTTTACAGTGTGTCAATGTGTGTTACACTGCGTAACACTGCATGTTACAGTGTGTTAGACTGTGTTACTGTGTGTACAGTGTCAGTGCGTGTTACAGTGTGTTACACTGCTTTAATGTGTGTTACACTGTCAGTGTGTGTTGCACTGCGTTACACTGCGTGTTAGTGTGTTACACTGTGTCAGTGTGTGTTGCACTGCGTTACACTGCGTGTTAGTGTGTTACACTGTGTCAATGTGTGTTGCACTGCGTTACTCTGCGTTACTGTGTGTTACACTGTCAGTGTGTGTTGCAGTGTGTGTTGCAGTGTGTTACACTGCGTTACACTGCGTTACTGTGTTTTAGTGTGTAAGTGTGTGTTGCACTGTTACACTGCGTTACACTGCTTAACTGTGTGTTACACTGTAAGTGTGTGTTGCAGTTTGTTACACTGCGTTACTGTGTTTTACAGTGTGTCAGTGTGTGTTGCACTGCGTTACACTGCATGTTACAGCGTGTTACACTGCGTTCCTGTGTGTTACACTGTGTCAGTGTGTGTTGCACTGCGTTACACTGCGATACTGTGTGTTCCACTGTCAGTGTGTGTTGCAGTGTTGCACTGCGCTACACTGCGTTACTATGTTTTAGTGTGTAAGTTTGTGTTGCACTGTTACACTGCGTTACACTGCTTAACTGTGTGTTACACTGTAAGTGTGCTGCAGTTTGTTACACTGCTTTACTGTGTTTTAATTTGTGTCAGTGTGTGTTGCACTGCGTTACACTGCCTTACACTGCTTAACTGTGTGTTACACTGTAAGTGTGTGTTGCTGTTTGTTACACTGCGTTACTGTGTTTTACAGTGTGTCAGTGTGTGTTGCACTGCGTTTCACTGCGTGTTACAGTGTGTTACACTGCCTCCCTGTGTGTTACACTGTTTCAGTGTGTGTTGCACTGCGTTACACTGCGTTACACTGCGATACTGTGTGTTACACTGTCAGTGTGTTGCAGTGTGTTACACTGCGTTACATTGCATTACTGTGTTTTAGTGTGTAAGTGTGTGTTGCACTGCTACACTGAGTTACACTGCTTAACTGTGTGTTACACTGTAAGTGTGTGTTGCAGTTTGTTACACTGCGTTACTGTGTGTACAGTGTGTCAGTGTGTGTTAGTGTGTTACACTGTGTTAATGTGTGTTACACTGTCAGTCTGTGTTGCAATGCCTTACACTGCGTTACACTGCGTTACTGTGTTTTAGTGTGTCAGTGTGTGTTGCACTATGTTACACTGTGTGTTACAGTGTGTTACACTGCGTGTTACAGTGTGTTACACTGCGTTACTGTGTGTTACACTGTCAGTGTGTGTTGCAGTGTCACACTGCGTTACACTGCGTTACTGTGTTTTAGTGTGTGTTACACTGTAAGTGTGTTGCAGTTTGTTACACTGCGTTACTGTGTTTTACAGTGTGTCAGTGTGTGTTGCACTGCGTTACACTGCGTGTTACAGTGTGTTACACTGCTTTACTATGTGTACAGTGTCAGTGTGTGTTACAGTGTGTTACACTGCTTTAATGTGTGTTACACTCTGTCAGTGTGTGTTGCACTGCGTTACACTGCTTGTTACAGTGTGTTACACTGTGTTCCTGTGTGTTACACTGTGTCAGTGTGTGTTGCACTGCGTTACACTGCGATACTGTGTGTAACACTGTCAGTGTGTGTTGCAGTGTGTTACACTGCGTTACTGTGTTTTAGTGTGTAAGTGTGTGTTGCACTGTTACACTGCGTTACACTGCTTAACTGTGTGTTACACTGTGTGTATTGCAGTGTGTTACACTGCGTTACTGTGTGTACAGTGTCAGTGCATGTTACAGTGTGTTACACTGCTTTAATGTGTGTTACACTGTGTCAGTGTGTGTTGCACTGCGTTACACTGCTTGTTACAGTGTGTTACACTGCGTTCCTGTGTGTTACACTGTATCAGTGTGTGTTGCACTGCGTTATACTGCGTTACACTGTGTTACTGTGTTTTAGTGGGTCAATGTGTGTTGCACTGCGTTACACTCCGTGTTACAGTGTATTAAACTGCGTGTTACAGTGTGTTACACTGCGTTACTGTGTGTACAGTGTCAGTGTGTGTTAGTGTGTTACACTGCTTTAATGTGTGTTACACTGTGTCAATGTGTGTCGCACTGCGTTACACTGCGTGTTACAGTGTGTTACACTGCGTTCCTGTGTGTTACACTGTGTCAGTGTGTGTTGCACTGCGTTACACTGCGTTACTGTGTGTTACACTGTCAGTGTGTGTTGCAGTGTCACACTGCGTTACACTGCATTACTGTGTTTTAGTGTGTAAGTGTGTGTTGCACTGTTACACTGCGTTACACTGCTTAACTGTGTGTCACACTGTAAGTGTGTTGCAGTTTGTTACACTGCGTTACTGTGTTTTACAGTGTGTCAGTGTGTGTTGCACTGCGTTACACTGCGTGTTACAGTGTGTTACACTGCGTTACTGTGTGTACAGTGTCAGTGTGTGTTACAGTGTGTTACACTGCTTTAATGTGTGTTACACTGTGTCAGTGTGTGTTGCACTGCGTTACACTGCTTATTACAGTGTGTTACACTGCGTTCCTGTGTGTTACACTGTGTCAGTGTGTGTTGCACTGCGTTATACTGCGTTACACTGTGTTACTGTGTTTTAGTGGGTCAGTGTGTGTTGCACTGCGTTACACTGCGTGTTACAGTGTATTAAACTGCGTGTTACAGTGTGTTACACTGCGTTACTGTGTGTACAGTGTCAGTGTGTGTTAGTGTGTTACACTGCTTTAATGTGTGTTACACTGTGTCAATGTGTGTCGCACTGCGTTACACTGCGTGTTACAGTGTGTTACACTGCGTTCCTGTGTGTTACACTGTGTCAGTGTGTGTTGCACTGCGTTACACTGTGTTACTGTGTGTTACACTGTCAGTGTGTGTTGCAGTGTCACACTGCGTTACACTGCATTACACTGCGTTACTGTGTTTTAGTGTGTAAGTGTGTGTTGCACTGTTACACTGCGTTACACTGCTTAACTGTGTGTTACACTGTAAGTGTGTTGCAGTTTGTTACACTGCGTTACTGTGTGTACAGTGTCAGTGTGTGTTACAGTGTGTTACACTGCTTTAATGTGTGTTACAATGTGTCAGTGTGTGTTGCACTGCGTTACACTGCTTGTTACAGTGTGTTACACTGCGTTCCTGTGTGTTACACTGTGTCAGTGTGTGTTGCACTGCGTTATACTGCGTTACACTGCGTTACACTGTGTTACTGTGTGTAACACTGTCAGTGTGTGTTACAGTGTGTTACACTGCATTACACTTCGTTACTGTGTTACCTTGTCAGGGTGTGTTGCAGTTTGTTACACTGCATTACTGTGTGTACAGTGTGTCAGTGTGTGTTACAGTGTGTTACACTTCGTTAATGTGTGTTACACTGTGTCAGTGTGTGTTACACTGCGTTACACTGAGTGTTACAGTGTGTTACACTGCGTTAATGTGTGTTACACTGTGTCAGTGTGTGTTGCACTGCGTTACACTGCGTTACTGTGTTACACTGTCAGTGTGTGTTGCAGTGTGTTACACTGCGTTACACTGCGTTACTGTGTGTACAGTGTGTCAGTGTGTGTTACAGTGTGTTACACTGTGTCTGTGTGTTGCAATGCGTTACACTGTGTTACTGTGTGTTACACTGTGTCAGTGTGTGTTGCACTGTGTTACACTGCGTTACACTGCTTAACTGTGTGTTACACTCTCAGGGTGTGTTGCAGTTTGTTACACTGCGTTACTGTGTGTACAGTGTGTCACTGTGTGTTACAGTGTGTTACACTGCGTTAATGTGTGTTACACTGTGTCAGTGTGTGTTGCACTGCGTTACACTGAGTGTTACAGTGTGTTACACTGCGTTAATGTGTGTTACACTGTGTCAGTGTGTGTTGCACTGCGTTACACTGCGTTACTGTGTTTTACATTGTGTGTGTGTTGCACTGCATTACACTGCGTGTTACAGTGTGTTACACTGTGTTACTGTGTGTTACACCCTGTCAGTGTGTGTTGCAATGCGTTAATCTGCGTTACACTGCGTTACTGTGTGTTACAGTGTCAGTGTGAGTCGCACTGCGTTACACTGCTTTACTGTGTGTTACACTGTAAGTGTGTGTTGCAGTTTGTTACACTGTGTTACTGTGTTTTAGAGTGTGTCAGTGTGTGTTGCAATGCGTTAATCTGCGTTACACTGCGTTACTGTGTGTTACAGTGTCAGTGTGAGTCGCACTGCGTTACACTGCTTTACTGTGTGTTACACTGTAAGTGTGTGTTGCAGTTTGTTACACTGTGTTACTGTGTTTTAGAGTGTGTCAGTGTGTGTTGCACTGTGTTAAACAGCGTGTTACAGTGTGTTACACTGTGTTACTGAGTGTTACACTGTGCCAGTGTGTGTTGCACTGCGTTACACTGCGTTACTGTTAGTGTAACACACACTGTATTCAGTTAGCTGCTGGCTCACAAACTAACTGAGTGAGGAATAGTGAAATTGGCAGCGCCACACATTTCTGGGCCCGGGAAGGCCCGAATAAGCTGAAATTGCTGCTGGCTCACAAACTAACTGAATACAGTGAGAACAGTGACATTAGAGTGAGGAACAGTGAAATTGGAAGCGCCACACATTTCTGGGCCCGGGAAGGCCCGAATAAGCTAAAATTGCTGCTGGCTCACAAACTAACTGAATACAGTGAGAACAGTGATATGTCTGCATCCAGGAAGTCTGGAGGGGGACAGAGGTGCCACCTCCACTGCATCCAGGATCCTCCTGGTGTACAGCTGTATACCAAGACCGGCAGGCTGACCAAGGGCACAGTCAGTCTGCCTGTGTATCGCTGCGCAAGGGGCTCCACGTCTCTGGAGTTCTTCCACCTCCACCTCAACCGGTTCATCCCAGGTACACTTCTGAAAATATGTGTTTGTGTTTTTGTGTGTGTGTGTTTATGTGTGTCTGTGTTTTTCCCTGTCTTATGGTCTCATTTTCTCTCATCTTGTTTAGGCACGCGGGCCTCTGGCTTGTACTTCCAGGCCTTCCTGGTGGATGGACTGGTGAGGTGGAATGAGGACCGCGCAGCAGCAGCTACACCAGGAGGAGCAACACCTGCAGTGGAGCAGCCTCTGCTCAGCTACAGCAGGGTCCTGAAGCACTCCCTTAACCAGTCCAGTCAACGGGTGCATGGCTTGGATCTGGTTAAGGATTTCACCAAGCCTGCTGAGTACACGGGTATGTTTAATGTGTTATTTACATTTAATGTGTTAAACATTTAGCGTTGGAAAGATATTCATGTACCATATTCCAGGAGAGCTCATTGGTGTTGAGTACCTGTACTCACAGACCGGCAGAGTGCTTCAGGATGTCAGTCTGGACCCTGACATCCCTGACGAGACTCCTGCCGTCGAGGGTCTCGGTGAGGAGGAGGATGAGGGCTTCCTTGAGGCTGAAGATGTGGACCCCGCCTTCTTCAACCCCCTGTTGGACCAGCCCATCCCCTCGTCCTCCAACCAAGCCGCAGTCCAGTCAGGGCCAGCTGACACCCCCGCGCCCCCAGACGCCCCAACCCCCTCAACCGCCCCTGACGACCACACCACTCCCGAGGCCCCTGAGCAGAACCCCCCCCGCTGACTCCTGCTCAGACTCTGAGGTAAAGCAGATATCTCTCCTCTCGGACATGCACCAGGTCGGGTCTGTAATATCTCGGGCAAAAACGGGTCGGTATATATATATATTTTTTAAAATGATCGGGTCCAATCGGATCTCGGAACGACTTTCCTGGGTCCATTAGGGTTCGGGTCTATCATTTTGGACCCGTGAAGACCTCTAGCAGAAAGATATTACAGACCCGACCCGGTGCATGTCCGAGAGGAGAGAGACCCAAGACCCGTCCATTTTATGGACCCGACAAACCCGGTAATTAAAATTGCTAAATGCCGTTCTACTGCTAAAAACGTTTATCATGTCGGTTACAACATATGATAGCCTAATAAAAGGAGATCAAAATAACAGCCAAGTTTCCGACTTGCCAAGTTCTACAGTTTGTCCAGTAGATGACAGTGAGACCATAATAGAATCTAGCAGCTACTTGGCTACGTAGCCTACAATAGACGACCTCTAGAAGACCTCTAGCTTCTGCTCCTTGGTATGTGCCCTCCTCCAGGCCCCGGAAGCAAACTGGCCAGTATCTCTGCAAGAAGTGTGGGCAGCCCGAGCGGAAGGAGACTGGACACAGCTTGTTCAACCACGTCTCCTTCTGCTCCGCTGCTGCTGGTGGGAAGACTGTTGAACAGTGGCTGGCAGAGAAGAAGGCTGCTTTGGAGCGAGATGCCCAAGAGGGACACTGAGCCACCGCTGGGTGGTCCTGGATGTTTTTATTGTATATAGTTCATCGTTCGTCGTTCCCCTCTACGTGGACCGAGACCTTGACGTGGTGTAGAGGCTTGTGTGTGTTGAGGACCCTCAGAGCTGTATTGTCTGTAGTCTGACTACTGACAGGGACGCCCACGGCAAGCGGGTCTGAAGCGAGACACCTGACTAACATCGGTCCATCCATCCAACCAGATGTGTGTTACGGCTGTATGATGACTGTGTGTGATTGCAGGAAATTTCCGCAAAGCAACAACCGCCGTACGCATTCGTGAACATATACATGCTTTGACACTGCACGCCACTGTGAAGGACGATGATTGTTATCCTCCTTCACTGTGCATTTGCTGCAGTCCCATCTTTGCCCCCTTTTGTGTACTTTGTTTTTGCCCCATTTGATTCACCTGTTACATTGTTCATGTTGCCCACTCAGCTCCTATTGCACACCTGACCACCCTGATCCCTCCTTCGGTTCCTTCCCAAGGTTTCCTCCATTTTTTTTTCCTGATAAAGGTTTTTTTTTTTGGAGTTTTTCCTTGCCCGGTTGAGGGTGAAGGTCAATATTCGCCTCTGAAATGTAGTGGAGGAAAAGTATAAAGTCTTACGAAATGGAAATAATCAAGTACAGCACTAGTTCTTCAAAATTGTACTTGAGTAGATGTACTTTGTTACTTTCCATCTCTGCTTTTAACTTGAACCTTTGATATCGCAGCATTGATTGGATAATGGATGGTAACTGTACAGCAGGAAAGTTTTGGTTACTTTTGCTGTGTTGTGTTCTGCTGTAGTTCTGCTTCCTGCTGATGTGTTTTATCTGTTTCTAAGCTCAATGTTTCTCAGTGCAAATTTAAAATGTTACTCGAGTGCTGTGACTCTGTCCCAGATGGTGCTTCTCATTTCAAACATTTCTATTCATATCGAAATACGACAAAAGTTATAATGAAATAACTGCTCATCTAACACTCTGTTTTGATGAAATCCCTCCAGACTGCCGGCCAGGTTGAAGTTGCTTCATGTTTAATGTGACTTGTGTCACTGTAAGCAATTTACTGACCAACTGTTTTGCATTTTTGTTTTATAAAAATACCATGCAATAAACAGCAGTCAACTCAAGTCACTATATCTTTGTCCAGTTCTCCTTATTACACTACAATACACTTTGTTAATTGTAATTATTATTATTATTATTGCAGAGCAATTGTGTATTTTTAAGCAATTTCAATCATTACTTAAATAATTCAGAACAAGCTCGGATCTAGGACATAGGAAACAGCAGTCGGTCAGTAAGAGTTTAGAATCTTTGTTTCTGGGTTAGATTTGGACTTAGGCGGTTGTCAGGCTTTGTTGTGGCTGAGCACTTCCTGGTTTCACTCTGAGTTTCGATAGGTGGGTCAGCTGACGCGGGTCACGCCCTCTATCTGTTGCTTTGTTGTGGAAATCTGAAAGGGGCGGGATTTTCACTAAACTCTTAAAAAGAGAGATTGAACTGAGCTCCAAAGCAGAACAAGCTCGGATCTAGGACATAGGAAACAGCAGTCGGTCAGTAAGAGTTTAGAATCTTTCTTTCTGGGTTAGATTTGGACTTAGGCTGTTGTCAGGCTTTGTTGTGGCTGAGCACTTCCTGGTTTCACTCTCTGAGTTTCGATAGGTGGGTCAGCTGACGCGGGTCACGCCCTCTATCTGTTGCTTTGTTGTGGAAATCTGAAAGGGGCAGGATTTTCACTAAACTCTTAAAAAGAGAGATTGAACTGAGCTCCAAAGCAGAACGAGGTCGGATCTAGGACATAGGAAACAGCAGTCGGTCAGTAAGAGTTTAGAATCTTTGTTTCTGGGTTAGATTTGGACTTAGGCTGTTGTCAGGCTTTGTTGTGGCTGAGCACTTCCTGGTTTCACTCTCTGAGTTTCGATAGGTGGGTCAGCTGACGCGGGTCACGCCCTCTATCTGTTGCTTTGTTGTGGAAATCTGAAAGGGGCGGGTTCAACCTGCTAACGAGCCGTGAATGGGCACAGCTGTGGCATTTCCTGATATTTAAACAAGTAAGCTGCGCTGTAGCGTCAGCGGAAGCGTCAGCCTTTGTATGACAGCCCTTCTTGTATGAAGACCTAATTGGGTAAAGACCTCCGAGTCTACCTGTGCGAGTCAGCCCTAATTGGGTAAAGACCTCCGAGTCTACCTGTGCGAGTCAGCCCTAATTGGGTAAAGACCTCCGAGTCTACCTGTGCGAGTCAGCCCTAACTGGGTAAAGACCTCCGAGTCTACCTGTGCGAGTCAGCCCTAATTGGGTAAAGACCTCCGAGTCTACCTGTGCGAGTCAGCCCTAATTGGGTAAAGACCTCCGAGTCTACCTGTGCGAGTCAGCCCTAATTGGGTAAAGACCTCCGAGTCTACCTGTGCAAGTCCACTGAGCAAGGACATAGACAAGCTACTCTTATTTTACTCTCTTGGCCTCCCTTCGCACTTACCATGTGCTATCAATATATCCCTGTCATCCACGGCAACCGAAAAAAACGCATCGGTCATAAAAGACAGCGCAATCCTGAGAACCACTACTCTCTCAGAAAAGCCTCAGCTACTTCCTCCGCTTTTTCCTTTGGCTTATGGAATTGTCAGTCCGCTGTAAATAAAACAGAATTTATCCAAGCACTTGCAAAACTATCTGCCATTCAGGTACTAGCCCTGACCGAAACCTGGATCCGTCCAGAGAACACAGCCACACCAGCTTTCAGCTGACTCCACTTTCTCCCACACACCCCGTTCCGTTGGGCATGGAGGTGGCACAGGTGCCCTTATTTACAAAGACTGGAAATTCACTAAGCTTTCTCCTCTAAGCAATAACTCATCCTTTGAATACCATGCAATCATGGTTACCGCTCCTGTCAAACTATTTGTGGTTATCATATATCTCCCACCAGGGCTACTGGGGAACTTTGTTGTTGAACTGGACATGCTACTCTGAGCCATTCCTGAAGATGGCACCCCCCTGACTGTCATGGGGGACATGAATATCTATCTTGACAAACCCCAAGCGGCTGACTTCCTTTCGCTACTGTCCTCATTTGACCTCAAACTGGTCTCCACCGCTCCCACACACAAAGCGGGCAATACACTTGACCTGATTGTGACTCGAAACTGTTCCACGGCAAATCTGACGGTCACCCCTTACATCTGTCAGACCACTTCTTTATTCAATTCATGGTTTCCTTGCCGGAACATCCTCATGTTCCGCTGCAAATGGTCTCCTTCAGACGGAACCTCCAGTCCCTCACACTGGCTCGGCTCTCCGATGAGGTCTCAGCTACCATGCCTCCTCATAAAGAGTTCTCCTCACACACTCTGCTCCTCACTAGCCGTCTCTCTAGACAATCTCTGCCCACTCTCATCCAAACCTGCTCGTAAAACCCCCACTAGCCCATGGCTCACCGGTGCCATCAGAGAGCAACGGGCGGGGCTCAGAGCAGCTGAGGGAAAATGGCGCAAATCCAGTGATCCCACTGACCTCACTGACTATCAAACTCTCTTATTGGCATTCTCCTCCCATCTAAAAAGTGCCAAGACCACTTACTATCAGGAGAAAATCAGCAGTGCCAAGGATGCTCGGAAATTATTTTCAGATTTTAATTCACTCCTCAAACCTCCACCACCTCCACCCTCAAGTTTGCTCACGGCTGACCTCTTTGCATCCTTATTTACTGATAAGGTTTCTACCATCAGTAATCAGTTCTCTGAGCCTGAACAACTCAGTATGCTGCCACCAGCTAACAGGACCTCACTCCTGTCTTTTTCCCATCTCACTGAGGAGCAAGTCTCCAAACTTCTGCTTGACTCTCGTCCCACTACCTGTCCGTTGGACCCCATACCCTCCAACCTCCTGCAGGCCATCTCGCCCACACTTATCCCTGCAGTCACACACATCATCAACTCCTCACTTACAACGGGTGTGTTCCCCACTGCTTTTAAGCAAGCGCGGGTTAGCCCGCTGCTAAAGAAACCTACACTCAGCCCATCTCAGGTTGATAATTACAGGCCGGTTTCACTACTGACCTTCCTTTCCAAAACACTTGAGCGTGCGGTCTTTAATCAAGTCTCTGAATTCCTTTCTGAGAACCGCCTGTATGATCCTAACCAGTCTGGCTTCAAACGCGGGCACTCTACCGAGACTGCACTCTTGTCTGTAGTGGAAACACTATGATCAGCTAGAGCTGCCGGTCAGTCCTCTGTCCTACTGCTACTTGACCTATCGGCTGCCTTTGACCCGGTTAACCACCAAATCCTCCTCTCCACACTCGCTGAGCTTGGCTTCTCAGGATCTGCTCTCTGCTGGTTTGAGTCCTACCTCTCAGGGAGATCCTTTAGATTGTCTTGGAGAGGGGAAGTGTCTAAATCCCACTGCTTGTCCACAGGGGTACCTCAAGGGTCAGTGCTTGGACCCCTTCTCTTTTCAATATACACCACCTCATTGGGTGCAGTGATCCGCTCACATGGCTTCTCATACCATTCATATGCTGACGATACCCAGCTCCTCCTATCGTTCCCGCCAGACGACCCCACAGTCTCGGTGCGGATATCGGCATGCCTCGCCGATATCTCGGCTTGGATGAAGGAACGCCACCTTCAGCTTAACTTGTCAAAGACTGAGCTCCTTGTCATCCCAGCCAGTCCCTCTGTACAACAACAGATCAGTATCCAGCTCGAATCAACTCAGCTCATGCCCACAAAGTCTGCCAGAAACTTGGGTGTCATGATTGATGACCAACTAACCTTCAAGGAGCATGTGGCTTCTGTTGCTCGGTCATGCCGATTTGCTCTGTACAATATCAGGAAGATCAGACCCTACCTGTCTGAGCATGCAGCACAACTCCTGGTACAGGCTCTTGTAATAGCACGCCTTGACTACTGCAACTCCTTACTGGCAGGGCTCCCGGCATGTACGTTCAAACCTCTGCAGATGATCCAGAATGCGGCGGCGCGTCTGGTATTCAACCAGCCCAAAAGAGCGCGTCATCCCGCTATTCATATCCCTCCACTGGCTCCCAGTTGCTGCCCGCATCAAGTTCAAGTCCTTGATGCTCGCCTACAAAACAATAACCAAAATGGCTCCGACCTACCTGAACTCCCTCATTCAGGTCTATGCTCCCTCCCGCTCACTACGCTCTGCCAAGGAGCGGCGCCTGATGCTTCCACCACAGCAAGGCCCTAAGTCTCTAGCCAGACTCTTCTCTTCTGTGGTTCCCCGGTGGTGGAACGAGTTACCAAACTCCATTCGATCCGCAGAGTCCCTCTCAATCCTTAAGAAAAGGCTAAAGACCCAGCTCTTTAGCGAATACCTTCTCACATAAAAAAAAAAAAAAAAATTCTTCTATGCACTCTATGCATTGCCTCATAGCACTGCCTTGTAGCACTGCCTTGTAGCACCTATGTCCTGTTGGACCAGAACTTAGCTTTATAGCACTTACTCTCGTTGTTTTCTCCTAACTAGAACTTGCTTGTGTTGTATGAAAATCTCATGTGTAAGTCGCTTTGGATAAAAGCGTCTGCCAAATGTGAAATTGTAATTCAATAAGAAATCAGTAATTACAGAACAGAACAATAAGTAGGAATAATAAGGGCAATTACTGACTACAATTCAAAAAAGACTTTCCCACACAGAGAGTAAAACTCTGTTATTCCACAATTATTTGCCAAGTATATTCTTTACTCTTATCTTGCATATTGATGCTGTTTAAGCATTACCTTTTCAATAAAAAATTGAAGAAGGAAAGTAATGTCTATTTCTGTTCACTGGTCAGTTGTACTGCTGTTACATTTGTCTCCCAGTTTTGCTCTAGCACTACTTGTCAACACAATCAACACAGTCCACATGTAACAATTGATCACAAATATAACATTGCATATGCATAATTCTAACAGAAAGCTATTTCAATTAAATCACATTCATTTGTATAGCCCTTAATCACGGTTACGGTCTCAAAGGGCTGCACAATGCCCATAGTATGAAAACAATAAATGGCCGCACACAACACCCCCCAACCTACATGACATTTCTCCCGGACTTAATTTTATAACTCCTGAACAGTAAGTGATACAGACTTGAAACCAACTCCTAGGGTGGGGTTTTCCTATACGCTGAACACGTCTTTGTCCCGTGTCGCTACGACCTTCTGTTCCCGAGATATATACAAAATGTTGAAACTTAGTGAAATATTCAAAACGTTTTTTGAATGGGGGTCTATGGCAGCTATATCAAAGGAAGACACTAGGGGCGCCAAACTTGGCACACATGGGCAGTTGGAAGAGACGATCACGCACACCAAATTTGGTGGCTGTACCACCCTCTGTTCCTGAGATATAAAAAAAAGTTGTAATTTTTACAATCTTCGAAACTTTTTTGAATGGGAGTCTATGGCAGCTATATCAAAAGAAGACACTAGGGGCGCCAAACTTGGCACACATGGGCAGTTGGAAGAGACAATCACGCACACCAAATTTGGTCACTGTACCACTCATGGTTCGGGAGTTGTGATAAAGTGTCTCCGTTAAAAATTACGTATCCATAACCCTGGTAGATTTTTAAATTTCAGTAAGTGTCAAGGGCAAAATTGTTACCCCAGAAAGTGTTTAGGAGCACATTTCAGGCCATTTGGAGTGGATTGGTCCCCATTTCTAGTGTTGTAAGTCGCTTTGGATAAAGTAAATGAATGGAATGTAGGTCAAACTTTCGCTAGCAGCACAGCATTCACGAACTGAGAGAATGGGTAAACTTTCTAGAGAAGTCACCGTAATTATATCTTTAAAAAGGTAGTAGTATGGTATCTGTTAGTGTGTGGAACAATAGTAATCACTGATTGGTGGGGAACTATTCTCTGCTGCTGGGGGCGGGACTTTGGGTTGGGGTCTGGCAGACACAGATCATTCTCCTCACTCTGTCCTTCTGCCTTCATCAAATAAATTAGAGTTGATGCAAATGGACTGCTGATGGAAATTCGCTAGTAGCTAAATCTGGTGCAAAGCATCTGCTCTCTCTGAGATTACTTTTTGTACATGATCCCTTACTTATATTTCTTACATATATATATCTTATTCTATTAAGTAATATTGTTATTCACATTATTTTTGTTAATTTAATTCCTTAACATTGTCTTTCATAATCGTAATTGTGCTTTAGCAACACATGTCAAATGTCATGCCAATAAAGCCTATTGAATTGAACTAAAAGAGAGAGAGAGCTAGAGAGTGAATGAAGAGAGGGAGCGGTGATAGCGAGAAAGCTGGTGAATCAGAGAAATGAAATGTTATTTTCTGATTGTTTCACAGCGGTTACGTTCTAAAGCACAAATAAACACCCCCACACCCCGCACACCGCCGCACAACCCTGCGGGAAGTGCCGCCACGCCTGATTTGGTGTGAATACGCCACACTCTGTGCAGCGGACAGGTCTGCTTCAGAGCTCTGTGTGTTTGTGCCTGAACACAACGAGAAGGGGGGGGGGTGGGCAGTGGGCAACTTTGGAAGCGGGCTGTAGGCTGCCCACCCAATCAGAAGTTAGAAATGGTACTGGTATTTTCTGTGCTATTTTTCCATTGGCTGAAAAAAAAAATTCTTCTTAACTTTTGATTGGGTGGGCAAGACGCACATTTGGGTGGGCTGAGCCCACCCCTGCCCATAGCTACCACCGGCCTTGTGACTGCCCCCACCTCATCCGAGGGTTAGGGTTAAGGTTATTTTTTGGTTAGGGTTATTTTCTTTTTAGCAACAGGAGTTAATTAAAAATGAATGGTGATTTGATTTGCACTTCAAAATCTACAAATGAGAAACGGAAATAGAAGGTATTTTGTCATTTTCCTGGTCAGAAATTGTAGATAAACCATTTATAAAGGACTAAATTTGCCTTTTCTCTAAATCATGGGATGCGCTTCAATTCAGTAATAATAATAGTAAACTTAATTTCTGATAGAAAATATGTTCAAAGACCATTTTACTAATCCTTCATCCCGTCTGAACAACTTTACCTTCCTATTCCTGAGTGCTGCCAAAGCTCTGAGTTAATTTTCATCCTATCCTTTTTTCTACAGCAGGATGTTAATTGTAGCACAAGTAAAAAGGTTTACACAATATCCCTAACCCTAACCCGGGATAATAACCAGGTCTCATTATAACCAGGTTGTGGGAATGTGCGAACCTCACATGCCCCATGAGCCAGATGTACAAAACTGTGTAGATTCAAGACTAAAAATCTGTTTGCACACAACTGGAAACATAAGCTAAGTATTTTCTTCAAATTTATAAAATACTGCTTACATACTGTTCACGCATTATTCTGTTTTATAAATCTGCACACAAGAATCTGCTCATAATGCCCACTCCCACAATTAGCCATAACTGGATGTCAACACACCCGTTTAACCTGGTTTGGACATAAATCCCAATTATCATCATGGACCAGAAAAATCTGACTCGTTATAATAATAGCCTGTTGATTGATCACACACGAGTAGGTCTAATTTATGATCCGATATGTGCATTTTTTTAATTTCTGTTTCTGAAAATAAAATAAAATGACCAAAAAATACAAGGGCTTGGGCTTGTGCCGTTAATGTTACAGCATCGTTCAGACATACGGTCAACACGGAACTTTACCAGTAACATTACAATGTCTTGAGCAGGGAAATTGGCAGAACAGATTTACTGGCATTTCCACACCGGTTTCTGTTCACACATGACGGCGTGCCGTTACATTTACGGAACAGGCTGCATGTGTGAAAGGTGCTTATCTGTGTTCCTCCAGGTCATATGTTTTCAGAGCTTAAATATTTGGAGTTAGTTTTACATGTACCTTTTAATTATAGTTAAATTAAATTACTGATTAAGTCAACTCAAATATTTTCAGTTAATGCAACTTAGAATCAAGGGCGTCACTTTGTGTTGAAAAGTGGTGGGGACATAAGGGCTCAGATGAAAAAACATTTTTTAAACAGTCTTCTGCGATTTTAGGCAATGTAATGGGGGGATCGGTATGAGGTCAGAGTAGATAATTATGGCGAGAAAAAAATTGCATAACGGTGCATCAAAGGGGCAGAGCCTAGGCTGCTACAGAGTCGACAATACGAAAATACTCAGC
>NW_027281607.1:47500-62993 GCF_046629955.1 Centroberyx affinis | reverse complement strand
TGAAGCAGATCATACTGCCCATGGTGGCTCCAGTCAGACCCAGAATGGTTTCCACTGAGAGAGAGAGAGAGAGAGAGAGAGAGAGGAGAGAGAGAGAGAGAGAGAGAGAGAGAGAGAGAGAGAGAGAGAGAGAGAGAGAGAGAGAGAGAGAGAGAGAGAGAGAGAGAGAGAGAGAGAAGAGAGAGAGAGAGAGAGAGAGAGAGAGAGAGAGAGAGAGAGAGAGAGAGAGAGAGGAGAGAGAGAGAGAGAGAGAGAGAGAGAGAGAGAGAGAGAGAGAGAAGGCAGGAAAATTCACAAGGATTATCTTGTGGTCCTGCATAGCTCAGTGAGCAGAGCTAGGCACCAACACTGCCAGGGGTCAGAGGTTTGATTCCCACTGGGGCCACCGGCATTTATCTCTTCAGCTGGAAAACTCAAAACAACACCCCAAATCTGCACTTCTTATCGCCAGCTCCATTCATACCTGCCTCTGCCATTCATACCCACCACTAGCTCCGCCCCCCGCCCCAGGCTCCAGGCTCCAGGCCATGGCTCCCAGCTCCTGGCAGCAGCGAGCCCCAGCCCCACCCCTGTCTCTGTGGACCTGGCTGGCTGGGCGCTGGGCCCAGGACCCATCCTTCATCCAGAGGACGGAGGCCATATTGTCTCCCTCAGATTTAGTGTCCATTCTCCCCAGGGGCCCTACCTCCCTTCTCCTCACTCTATTAGTCTGATTAGATACACAAAGAGCCAGCCAAACACACTGTGTGAGTGCATATGTGTGTGTGTGTGTGTGTGTGTCCACCCAATCAAAACTTTAACAAACAGCCACCATATAAAAGGATGAATAAAACATATAAACTAACCCCAACCTTCACATCTCCATCATTCTGGAGCTGTTCCTGAGAGGGACAGAGAGAGAGAGGAAGAACCTGACGGAAGGAGCCAATATGGGTGTGTACATGGATGTGTGTGTGTGTGTGTGTGTGTGTGTGTGAGTCTGGGAGAATAATAGCCCTATCTTCCCGTCTGCCCGTCTAAAAGGAGATAAAAGTTAGGGCCCTGATTTAAGGACTGTGTTAGAGTGTGACAGTCACTGAGTCGTAAAGTCATATTCACACACGTCGTAAAGCTCCCCCGGCTACTCCGCCTACATAAAAGAACACATGCACCTTAAAGACCTCCAGTCAGCCAGCTACACACACACACACACACACACACACACACACACACAATCTCAATCCATTCAATCCACGCACGATTGTTCACGCACACAGAATGTACCGTTGGGGATGAGAATGCCTCCCAGCATGGTGCCAAATACGATGCAGAGGGTGATCATCTTGAAGCGCAGAGGAGGCATGTACCCCCCAGCAGCAAACGTCCCATCCTTCTGCTGTGTGGGAGAAAGAGAGAGAGAGAGAGAGAGATGGAAAGAGAGAGAGAGAGAGAGACAAAGAGAAAATGAAGCAACATTACCCAGATAAGAAGGTGACCTCAGGGAAATGATTCAGCAGTTTCCAGTATGATTGCCGACTGCAATAAGGGCACACAAAGACATTTCTGGTATTACTGTGCCTGTGACAGACTATAAACGCTACATATGGATGAGGGAGTGTCTTCAAACATATGGGAAGTGTGTGCGGTATGTGTGCTCACCTGCTGTTCGAAAAGCATGGTGTTGATGGCCTGGCGGCAGGGCAGGATCATCATGGGGAATCCCACGGCCACGGACATCATGAAGCCGACCCGGATCATCTCCGTCACCAGGTTGGACGGGAAGTTCATCAGCACGTTGCCCGCGATGTTCTCCGTGAAGCTGACGTAGCCGAAGAAGCCCACCTGAGGGGGAGGGTGAGGAGCGAGGAGGAGAGAAGGTGACAGCAGAAAGTAATGTGGGAGAGAAATGAGCAAGACAAGGAGGAGGGAGGAAGGAATGAATATGAAGAGAGGAACCAAGAATTGGATAGAGGTTCCTCATTGTTTCCCAAATGACATTGGCGTGCACGTGCATAATGCTTCTGCTGTCCGATGAAAACATAACCGTTTCCAAAAATCGACTTTAAAATTGAATTTACAAAGACAACTACATATTTTTTAAACTGCAAAAAGCAGTTCAATTTGGTTTCATGGGACCTTGAAACGTTTTCACCACATTAAGGATATTAAACTTTCAATTCAAATATCAAAATGAATACAGGGTGTCTGCAAGTTTGTTTTTCTTTTTTGTTAGAATGAAATATGAGACCAATTTCACCACTGATATAAAATTTTTTAAAATAAATGTAAAAATACACACTTTAGTGCTTTCAGAGTGTGGGTCTGGGTGACTGGTCTGATTTCTCACGAGAAAAACAGTGGCCCAAGAAACCGCAATGTTTTTAAGACCTCTAAAACTACATCGAGGACTTAAAGACTGCTTTTAACAGCATTCAATGACCTTTGAGTCCTTTCACACATTTTAACACTTCTCAGGACCTGCAGACACCCTGCAATAACAAAATAAAAATCACAAGGTTTCCACGTGACAGCAGCAATAGCGACAAATGCAATCAGTGTGAATGAGCGGTGGAAGTGCGTCTCCACTCACAGTGATGTAGAAGGTGGTGACCACGTTGAGGGACGAGGTGAAGATGGTGCTCATGCGTTTGACGGACGGCTCGTCCAGGCTGTCGTAGGTCGGCAGCACCTGCCTGTGAGAGACAAGCAGCCCCACAACAACACACTCTGCATGCCACATCAGATGGCACCACACCGGGAGGCTTATTGTGCATTCAAGTGCTGCCGGGACATTCGGACACACGACTTTCGCACCGTGAAGTACCACTCAGAATGTCCTGAGTCTGGCACTGATATCTGGGAAATTGGGGTTCTAGATCAGTGGTTCTCAACGTAGGGTCCGGAGACCACGAGGGGTCCTTGAGGGGGTCCCCCAGCAAATTGACGAATTGTTAAACTTCACCATTATTTCATTTACAAGACGTTAACACAATTAGAAAATGCAGAAGAATGACTATTTTGATCATAGTTTCACTGTTATCTCTCTACCTGCAATACAGATAGTCATGGAATTCTGGACAAAATCATATCTAACAATAAAAATATTCTCAGATTTGGGTCCGAGAGACAAAATCTCATCAAATGGGGGTCCGTGGCCCTAATGTGGACTAAATTAGGGGTCCTTGATATAAAAAAAAGGTTGAGAATCTCTGTTCTAGATGATGCACGAATTGGCTGAGTTGTGACATTGCTGCCAAAATGGCTGACAACATGGAATTAAAATGACAGCCCAGATAACTGCTTACTTTAAACTTGATAAATCACCTTATGCTTCTCTTTTCCTCCTCATTTTCATGCAGGTACTGGTAACAGCGCTGCAGATTTTTTTTTGTTTTTAAATTAGGAGGAAGACATAAATCAGAGGCTTCGGAACCTCAATGTTTGTTTTTATGTCCTACCGAAAAGCACATGAACGCTCAAGTCGTGTGTCACAGTTAGGAGAAAAATACATCCAACATGCACAGGAATGCAACATTACTACATTATTCAGCATGGAAAAAAACATGAAAACTCTAACATGATCTCTGCTTTGTAATCTCAAATTAATAATTAGGGATTGCTTCATATTTATTGGAGACAAATAAAAAAAAATAAAAAAAATCAGGAATGTTTTGAATTTTTTCATAACAGCACAAAAAAGCAGATGATTTTCAAAAATGGCAGTAGATGGAAACAATGTCATGGCAGTGGGGGTGTGTGTGTCAGAAGTGTTTGTGTTTGTGTGTGTGTACAGTATACGTGTGTGTGTGTGTGTGTGTGTGTGTGTGTGTGTGTGTGACACAGAGTGGGTGACAGTAGCCAAGGCCGACTGAGGTTGAGACAGAGACTGAGTTGGTGGGCGTTATCTTTCACCGATCTCCCTGTCTGTCTGCCTGTCTGTCTGTCTGCCTGTCTGTCTGTCTGTAAACCCACGTGTCTGTCTCCCTCCCTTCCTGGGGTGTCTGTCATATTCTGCACTGTACTATAAGAGAGGGTGGGGGGGGGGGGGGCATCGGCACATTAACCAGCGACTTTACAGGCTTTATATATTACAGCTAGTGCCTGGCAGGTTTTAGAGCATTATAAACTTTCCTGGCAGAGTCTTTGTGCTCTCCCTCCCTCTCTCTCTCTCTCTCTCTCACTTATATGTATGTGAGAGGGAGAAAGAGAAAGAGATAGAGAGAGAACAAGAGAGAGAGAGAGAGTAAGAGACCATTACTCTCTCTGCCTCCCCTTCTCTTTTTCCCTGTCTCACTTTCACACACACTAGTTTTATGAGCAAGCACTGTCCCATGGTGCTATTCTTTGACGCTTGTTTAATCTGCGAACCAGTAAATCTCATGGCCAAGGTTAAATAAAACGGCATATTGTAAGCGGGGAGCTAAAAGATCTAACGGTCACTCAATAGTCCTAACTCAGAACCCGATGTGTTTTTATTTGCTTTACGCCGCCCTTAAATGGAGGAAATATGACAGAGAACGTCTTTAAAGCGCATTGAGGACGTTTGTGTGTATCTATGTGTGTGTGTGTGTTGGGCTGTACTGTAGATAATACCATTAACTTGGCTTCTAACGCATGTTGACAGTAGCATCACAGAGGGACATTTTCATCACACATGTTTTTTCTTATGTCCCTCTATTACAGGCTAACTGCTCTTCACTGTTCAAACGGTTCAGCCAAAAAACAACGGGGCCAGCCCTCGTCCCACCATAATGGTGATGTTAAGTAATGCTTTAACTGAAAGTAAACACATTTCATGAATGTAATAAAAATCCAATGTGCTGAGAGCTGTTTAATCAGCCTGTGAATACATCAGTGTGTGTCTGTAAGATGGCGGCTGTCCAATGTGTTGATTAGTGGTTTGGCTTAAGCTGCCTGCCGCCTAACGGAGCGCTTGCCTCGCTCTGCCTGACCACAGGCCAAGAAATCACCCTGCCAAATATCACTCAGCACTGCTAGTGGGAACCAAGCACAACACACACACACACACACACACACATAAACACACACAAGCATGCAAAACGCACGCACACACACACACTTTCTTCCTCTCCAAGCGCGCACACACACCTCTCTCACTGACAAACACGCCTACCATACCGTAATGTCGTGTTGCTTTCGTGTGATTACAATAATTAAAGTCTCGTTTCAGTCTCAGCGCCACAGTCACCCACTCCTGACACCTACCTCACTCACACACACACACACACACCCATATACCACCACCCAACCATCTGGCCCCTAATGACCTCCCATAACACTCTTTACATGCTTCCCCAACACCACATTCCAATCAAAGATAAGACTTCGTACACCCAGATCCCATTAGGTCTTCACACCCTCCAAAACCCCAAACATTACCCTTCACCCCATCGACCCACCACCAACCCACAGCAGGCACTAGGGCGTTGAGGACAGGACAGCAGAGGCAGCGACAGAGCATGCAGATGGGTGAAAATGGAAGAATGAATGAAAAAAGTGACTGAGGGAAGTCCTGATTAGGCTGTGAGGAGTGGAAATATTGCCACGCGTTCTTTGCAATCACTGTGGGGGAAAGTTAATGGAATGCAATGATAGGCATGAAAAGCCTCTTACTATCTGGCAAAAAAAAAATTCTGCTCTTAATGTAGAAGTTTGTCACACTAGCTGGGTTTCCATCCAAGTATATATTTTTTTTCAAATTATGATGTATCAAATTAAAAATGCTGAATGGAAACAGCAAAACAATGTCACAAAAAAAAGCTTTTATGCTCATTTTAAGAGGAAAGGGTTTTGGCAATGAAGACATTGTGCGACAAATTGTAATGGAAACGCATTTGTGGAATAAATAATGACGAAGGCTTGGCATGACTGGTTCAGTTTCATTGCACAATAGTCCAAAGTGGTTTTGGACATCCTGAAATATCTGTCAACCACAACCTCCCGGAAATGTCATACCACTCTCACTCCCATGTATAAGTCTTCTTCATGGTTGCATGGCCATTAGTTGGTGCCACAGAATATTGCCAAGTGCCTTTGTTTGTTTTCGTCTTTGGATGAAAGCATGCAATATGGCCAACATTAGCTGATACTTAAGAACAATAACAACTTGCCCAAAACTAATCAATTCTTGAAAGACTATTTCCATTTTTCCTGCACTTAATTTGCGTTTCATTTTTTGCGACATTTCAAAAGTTTGCGTAAAATTCACTTGACAGTTGGATGGAAACACAGCTTTCCAATAAGAAACCTCTGCTTGCCCTGACTGCCAAACTGAGTTTTATTCTTATCATGTCTGATAAAAGAAAAAACAACTTTTTGGACGACAAGCGGTTAAGATCTCACGACAACATGAAGAGGTTAATTACAGAGAGAGCGTACCTAACGGCGGCACAGAGATGGATGAGCTGAATGTTTAGATAAACAGCTGTGAAAAGCACAACAGCAAAAATAAGCAGCCTCCCTTTGCAACCAGGACTCCTTTATAACCCCCCCCCCCCCTCCCTCTCTCCACCACACATCTGTCCGTCTCCCTTTACATCACGAACCCACCCCAAAACCCTCCACGGTGTCTTAAAGGAATAATGCAGGTATTCATGCACCGATTGTGACGTTTGCTAAATTTCTACATGCAGCAATGAAAGATTCAATTCACTGTGCCACTGCAGGAGTTAGAGAGTGGAAAGTGAAAGGCCACGTTTCAGCATCTACCCACCACATGATTTTTAGGGCTACAGTCAGATTTTCCCTATACTGGATCTATGAGCGTCCAACTTAGGATTCTTTATAGAGTCTTGTTTGACATTAGCTTCATTATATGGTCCTGTGCGGGTGGAGGGGCGGGAGGAGTACTTACGACTGACAGGCGAAGGCCATCCCACAGATGGGGAGGCAGCGAAACACGCCCTCCCAGCGCACCAAACTGACCCGCCCCAGCCACCAGCCACTGAGCAGCCCGTGTTTGAACGAGGACAGCACCATCTGAGGGGAGGGAGGGGGGGAGGGGGGGAGTTACGGACCAAACCAAACGAAGACAACTGGGGGGGAGGAGCACGGAGAAGAGGCGGGGGTGGGGGGGTGGGTGCCCGTGCTGAGGGCTGGCGGACAGATAATGAAAGTAATGAATGAGGTAGAGGAGAGAAAACCAGAGAAAATGACGGGGGGAAACAATACAGAGACATGACAGGAAACCCCATACTGAACAAAAACCTGCCACGGCTAAAAAGGAGAAGTAATGAACGTGAAGGTGATAGATGATAAACAGAAGTGAAATAATAACTGAAATAAAAATCACAGGCATATGAAAAGTGAGTGTAACTGTGAAAACTACGACACGGGTTTTCAGCCAGCAAAGTACATTTCCCGTCTCTTGCCACTTCCATTCCCCGATCCCGAAGGGATGCAGAAAGCTCCGTAACCCTCCAGCCTCCCACACCCAGACCCGGGCCACTCATCCTGGGTATGGGGCACAGATGGGTGGTGGTGGGGGGTCAGCTGGACAGTAAGGGCAAGCAGAGCCAACAAAGATGACACTTTCTCTTGACTGTATTACACCCCTCTGCCTTAATGCTACTGCCACTGAAGACACACACCCACACACACACACACACACACACACACAGCTGAAATGGCTCAGATCAAACCTGAATTAAAGTGATGTTTAACTTTGGTAGGATCTTGAGTTGTGTAGCCTCCTGGCCATTATATATAACCCCAAATTAAGAAAATAGTATTTGTACAAATAATCGTAAAAAGGTGAAAAAAACAGGACTTTGACAAAGCAGATTCTACCGATATATAAAAATAAATATACTATTTTCTTTGCTCCAGTGGCAGAAATTTCTTCATCCTCCGACCAGATTTTGATGTTGCACTTGCTCAAACTGAAAGGTTTAATAAACATAAAGAAAGCAATTCACCTAACCACAATTTGTGACAGGACTAGTTTTTTAAGATATTGTCAGACTCTGCTTTGTTCGTATTCCTTTGTGTGCTAGTGGAGTGTGATTTGAAGTGTGATTTTGCAACCTGTTCTGCCATACAATGGCAGTGAATGGAGAGAGAGAAAAAAAACACAATTCACCAATCGTCTCTACCGGAGCAACATATAACAGAATGGCCAATTTTGGGGTTGTATCATGTCCAGGAAGCTACACAACCCTAGGTTCTAGTAAAGTTTAACATCACTTTAAAGGTGAAAAATGGGAATGAGTGAGGACTGGGAGGAAGGCTCAGGTGGGTGGGGGTGACTGGGTGGCGGGGTGGGGGGGTGAGGAGCTGAAAGTCGCAGGGGAAAAACACTGGGCTCACCGGTACCTTCCGCACCCCCTCCCCCCACTGCCCTTACTGGGGTGTTATTTTGGGGGCGGTTTCCATGGTTTACTTACGGGTGACAGCAGAAGGTTGTGGCGATAATGGGCAGGCACTGAATGACGCCCTTGAGCCGCCACAGGTGAACCCGCTCCACCCAGGAGCCCGAGACTATGCCGTAGCGCAGAGAGGACAACACTATCTACAGCACCGGCAGCAGGAACGACAGCAAGACACAGGAGGAGGAGCGGGAGTGGAGAGGAGGGGAGGGATCGGTGAGCGGGAACGAGGGAGAGCAGGAAGACATGGAAGGTGGGAAAGGAACAAAACAGTGTGGGATGAGGGACAGACGAAGACGAAGAGGAAATGTGGTGCGATGAGCAGAGGGGAAGAAGGAAAGGGAGGAGAAAAACGAAGGGTAGGATGAAAGGAGGGAGGGAAGGAGATACGTCACTGTTAGAGGGTTAGAGGTCTGGACCGGGCCGAGCCGGGCCTGGTACTAAAGCCAAACACACACCACACCACTGCTCCAGGTTGTGGCCATGCTATGGGACTAGAAGTCAGATCACAGAGGTTGGTCAGAGAGATCGAACACTACCTAGCACTTCAAAGCCTGTGGAAACACGGCTACAGCACTAAGTCACACAACTGAACAAAAACTCTGCACATGCATATTTAACAATGAGGAGAAAGAAAATACTGTGTTGGTAAGGAATAGGAAGTTCTATGCATTGAAGCAAATAAGGAACGGAGTTAACACAGACTGCATGATTACACTTAGCAAAAGAATATTCAGAAAACCTCACAGCAAAATAATAAAATTTCAAGTTACAGTAGAAGGCCAATAACATTAAGGCTGGGTAAGCTGCATTGCAGGCTAGAAGACCTGTTTGAATTTGAATTATTCAGATGCGCTATTTGGGGAGGAGGCAACAGCAAACAGGCTTTAGAGTTAAAAAAGTAAAACACGTAACATAAAAAATACAAAATTGTTTAAAAAAAAAAATCTATAAAAGCTTGACATTCCAAACAAAATCAAAATCCAAAATGCAGTGAGGAAAATTGCTCCCTATGACCAGGAAAATGTGAATTAAATGATAATTGATCATCTCACCCTGGTAGATCTGCTCAGTCAACGCACACCAGTCCTGAATTTAATCCACTATCTAATAGGGCTCGATGATTTTGACATTCCCCAATCATTTTGCTAAACATTGTGATCACGTTTTGCATTTTATATCTAAACCTCGACTATTTCCAACTGCAGCAGGAACGATTCAATGAAATTACATCTTTCAATGTTGCTGAATTCTGATTATTAACTGTGCAAACTAAAATGATGACATACATACATGACTAACTGTGCTGCCCTACTATGTAGCCAACTTAATAAAGCCTTTTTATCTTTTTTCCACGGTGGACAGTCGTGCCTCGGTGCATTTTATCTGGAGTGTCAAGCTATACAAGCAAACAGCTGACGGACAAAGCGTGTTTCCATCGCAGGCTGCTCAGTTCCAGAGCCTATGGTTGTCTATGTGGCGGCGGGCTCACCGTGAACATGAAGAGTGTGTAGAAGATGAGCGCCATGGCGGAGAAGGACTGGATGGAGGACATCATGTTCCTCTGCAGACTCAGCGGCAGCACGATGAACAGGGACACGGCGATCAGCAGCAGCACCCGAAAACTGCCAGTCACCTTTAGAGGATGGTCATAAGTATTTTACAGCACAGTTAAAAAGTGTAATAAAAGTATTATTAACAATGAGGCAAAGGGGCAAATATAGAACAAAAAAAACTGTGGCAAAGTAATAAACTAACAACAGGTAAAAGCAAGTTTATAAAAGTGTGTTTTTAAGAGGAAAGCAGCAGGCTGTAATGGAGAAGTAACTTATGACCAGATCATTTTAGTGATAGAAAATATTCTGAGTGATGCATATTCCAAAAGGCAAGATCTCAGACCTGTAAACCCAACAGCTGAGCGAAGAAATTCGAGCCCAGATCAGCGATGACAACGTAGAAGGCAATACAGGTTCCCAACATCAAACCTATCATACTGCAGGGATAAAGAGAGAGATGGGATAAAGAGAGAGATGAAATTCACTACATTACTTCTGGCAAGGGTTGCACAATTATACCCAAAATTATAGCTTTAATTATTGTGCTAGACCTTGTGATCACAAGTCTAAATCACGATTATTAGTCTCCATGATTTTAGGAACAAAACTATTTTATTTTACATTTGGCCTCTTATATCTACATCTTGACTATTTCAACTAAAACAGGTACTCTAAATGACGAGAACTGAATTTAATGTTTCAATACTGCAAAGTCTATGGTTATTCATTAAGAACATTTAAATCACAATATACACTTATACATGACTATTATGCAGCTCTACTTCATGCTCATGTTTTCTTACAGATTGATGTCTGCTTTGAATAAACAATGAAACTCACCTCGTCTCCACCAGTGTTTTGCCTGGTTTCCCATAAGCATGGAAGGCTGCAGAGAAACAGGTGACATCAGTGTGAACAACAACATTTAGACAAATAGACGGCAATGTGGCGAGATAAAACTCCTCAAAATAGTCTCTTTGCTTTAATAGTACCTGGGACTGACCTGGCTTGAACTACTCTTATCTAGCTTTCATAGCACACTAGAGGCACCTAGTCCAGTGTGCTCTAGTGTTACAGTACAGCAGCTTAAAGTGGAAATCGCCAAATTCTTTGTTTTGTCCTTGTTTTCTTTGTTATTTTTATTTTGGTGATATCTTTGGTGCAAAGCACACATCACTGTGGTGTTTCTGCAATGCACTTCCCAGAGATCACCTGTCAATGTCAGTCTTTTTCCTTGGATTTTCTGTTGATGAAGTCTGAGTTTCTGTAGGTGGCGCTCTTTTCTTTGTCTGTTCAGTCATGGTGGCTATCGCTGCTCATGCTAACTACTCAGTTCTTCTTCTGTTTATTCCAAACAAACTGCTGTTGCTGCTGCCAGAAACGTAAAACACATCACTTCCTGTGTGCCAGAGGCCTTTTCCCAGGAACCAGGTGTTTGTGCACATGTAAAAACTTTAACGACCTGGATACAGGCTGCCTGAATCACTACTGTGTAATATCAACCAGCGATAGAAAGTAGCAAAACTGGAATTTATTTACATGGAAATGTCACAAATTACAACTTCAACTCACCCAATCCAGCATAGGTCCTACGTTTGGTGCTGCTGGCTGTGTGGACCAAGAACATGCAGGACTGGTGGGTCATCCATGAACAGAAGAACAGCAAGAGAGTCCCCAGTACTATCCCACACTGTGAGGAGAGAGAGAGGGAGAGAGGTATCCAATCAGATCCATAACTTGTCCTGAAATCTGGTCATTTTCCTAAAATCTGGAGAATAGGTCTAATCACTAGGATTTTGACAATTTTGACATCATAAAATCTTCTGCAGATAGCGGACACTTGATGCCCTGGCCAAGAGTCAAATCGGTTTCTTACCAAACTACCATAAAACTGACCGTATTTAAACTTAAAAATTACTAATTATAAAACGAGTCCATCAAACAAAAAGGAAAAATAATTGCACTCATCATAGATTTCATAGAAAAGCATTTGACTCAATCTGGCATGAAGGTCTATTCCATCACATTTTCTAAACTGGCATTGGGGGAAAAGTATGCAATATCATAAAATCTATGTATACTAATAATAAATGTAGTATTGCAGGGTTGCTACACATTTTCAATGGTAAAGGTCCATGCCTGTCAAGACCGTAATTTTCTTAGACAGTGCAAACTTATCACCCATATTTCATACATCTAACTATATAAATTGATAATATTACCAATCCACAGTCTGCCTCAAGCGCAGGCAATGTGCAATGTGATGGGGAGTGTCCAGACTTTTTCCAATATTCCTAGTTTTGGTTTTTTTTGGTGTTTTTCCAGACTTTTCAAGAGATGGCGATTTCCAAACAGATTTTACATACATTTCCATAATTGCCAGACCTTTGTGGGAACCCTGGTATTAAAATTGGAATAAAAATAACAAATGACCGATTTCTTCAGCCAAGGGCATGGTGTGTGACGGGCCAAACCAGTTCCACCTACCTGGGCTTGTTGATAAAAGCCTCAGGAAAATTTAGCCTAAGTAAATACACGGACTTCATGATAAAGCATGCAGGGATTATCCATCTACAGGATATCCGTATTACAAATTCAAAAAATTATTTATAAATTGAATCCACTCAACTCGAGTCCAATCAATTATACTCTATGAAAAGGACCAGAAAATTTGTCTGTCAAATGCATAATGAGCTGTGTAAAAACATTGCAAGGTCATTGAAATGCCCCAAACAATGCGTGCAGAGATGAACGAAGCCGGTTTCCATTGCATCATTTAGTAGAAAAAAAAGCAATAAAGCTCTGGGAACATTTAAAAATATCCGACCCACAACAGTAGGCCAACCATAAGGGACTACAAGCCAAATCACCTGTTGGTACTCTGACTGGAACAACTTGCCATGAGGTAATACGACTCACAGAAACAAATCCCCTGAGGAATATACACCCAAATTCACCCAAAATCAACGAGAATAAAACCAGATGCATCTGTAATTGGCTTGCAGAATATAAAAATTAAAACTTAAACCTGGCTATACCTATGATTATGTGGAAAGTAAAAATAATAAAGCAGAATCCATTGTTTCACGACTTGACAATTGAAAAAGGTTGTCATCAAAATTCATGGCAAGAAAGATGTGAATGTCCCTGTTCACAATGCAAGCAAAATGACTCAAGAAAACATACTATCCTAAATATCTCCCTATCAGAGATTCAGAGATGTGTATTCCCCTTCCAAGCCCTAACACAAAGAAAAGGTGAAAACTGTATTAAGCAAGGAGACATCTGACGTTGCTGTAATTTTTGTATATTTACGTCATAATTCCCAGTATAAGAGTAACAAAGATAATATTGGTAAGACAAACAGAATACCGCTGCAATATTATCATGCAATACCTGAAAGATTTAGTTTTATTGTATTTGTGTGTAATTATTTATTTTGATTCTGTTCCTTTTGTTAAAATATATCGGTAAGTACTGTATGAATATGTAACATGCATTTTGCATTTTGATTGAGGACAACACCACGCATACTTGTCATGCTAATAAAGCCAATCTCATTCTGTAGGGCGATGAAGGAGGAGAAAAATATTTTAGCAGGTGCATTTTGGGAATTCATTCAAGCCTGGAGAGAAAAACAGTAAAGCTCAGAATAAACAACCAAACAATTAACATATGGTCTTTGGTATTTACATGCTGATATACACTACAGCACATGTGGCACATGACCCAGGAGGTAGGCTGGAATAGTTTACAGCCTATTTGAGGGTGCTGATCACATGATAATGACTATAACTCTTTAAGTGCAACACCAAGTGTTTTGCTCAAGGGCACTTCAGCAGGGCAGACTTTGGCAGAAACAGAGGCTTGAAACAAGTCAACAGGTGTTATGCCAAAATGTGTTTCCACAAAATAAAATGTGCTTCCCCTGTGTATCCTCCCCTTGTAGTTATCACACCAGGGAAGAAAATAACAGTTATTACATTTTTTGTGCATTGTTTTCAACGTTTAAAAAAAAAAAATTAATGGGAAGAATGAAAGCAGGATAATGAAATTAACCAATGTAGTTGCCTCGCTTGTCGCAATGGACAAAAACACTGCTTGTTCGTGTTCATCTCAAACCACAAAGCTCCACTGACTCTACAAAGGACTTGCCAGGCTATAAATTAATCCACTAATTTCCCTCTCCAACTTCCTTGTACAGTGGCAAAATAACAACACACACCAAGCCGGGTGGAACCACATTTTTCGGGGATGCAAATTTGGTCACGACAGCTGTGTACCCACATGCAGTGGTGGAAGAAGTACTCTGATCCTTTACTTAAGTAAAAGTACCAATACAGCCATGTAAAAATACTCCATTACAAGTAAAAGTCCTGCATGAAAAATCCTACTTAAGTAAAAGTACATAAGTATTAGCAGCAAAATGTAGTTAAAGTATTAAAGTGAAAGTAGTGGTTTGGTCCCTCTGGCTGATATTTTATTATATATGACATCATTAGATTATTAATAGTGAAGCATCAGTGTGTAAGCAGCATGTTACTGTTGTAGCTGCTGGAGGTGGAGCTAGTTTGAACTACTTTATATACAGTTAGCCAGTTTAGTCCAGTGGTTCCCAACCTAGGGGTCGGGCCCCTCCAAAGGGTCACCAGATAAATCTGAGGGGTCGTGAGATGATTAATGGGAGAGGAAAGAAGAAAAAACAAAGTTTTGATACACAAATCTGTTTTCAGTTTTTGGACTTTTTCTCTAATCTTTGATTTTTGCTGAAATATTGGATCATTTAAACATTTATTGAAATGAAACCATGTGAGGTTTAGAGGGGAAAAAAATCACTATTTGGTGGAGCTGTTAACAACTCAATCCGAAATGTGACCCGACTACACACTGCTTTTTGTAAGACGTCAAAAGCCAAAAAGGTTGGAAACCACTGGTTAAATCTTTAACAATGTGTTGTATTTTAAAAGCTTGTTATATTATCCATTGTGTCAAATCTCCATCTGTAAAGTAGACTAAAGCTGTCAAATAAATGTAGTGGAGAAGAAAGTGCAATATTTCCCTCTGAAATGTAGTGGAGTGGAAGTATAAAGTAGCATCAATTGGAAATACTCAAGTAAAGTACAAGTATCTAAAAACTGTACTTGAGTACAGTAAAGTACCACTGTCCACATGTATAACAGCGACACCGACTCACCTGTTTGAAGCAGAAGGGCATGGTCAGCACGCTGACTCCGACGATGCTGTTCACCACGTTCATGATCAGACCCCAGTTGGAAGCCGTCATCTTGAACCGTTGTAGTTTTCAAACGTCAAATAAGACGGAAATAAAGGGTGTAACTCTCTTGTCTTTAGCCGAAGGTTCAGTTTTGACAGGCGGTTCGAACACGACCGATTCCGGGTGTGTTTCCCCTCCGCCGATCAATGACGTGGCGCTCTGGGGAAACACAAAAACAAACCGTTTAACACTAGTTAGCACTCTTCTTCGTCGTTTTGTACAACAGTTACCAACCAAGCACTGATATACAACATATACATAATGTTTTAAAGTGAATACCAGCATGTGTTAAGGTT
>NW_027281607.1:27500-45000 GCF_046629955.1 Centroberyx affinis | reverse complement strand
TTTTCATGTTTTAACTTCAGTTGAAGGATTACACGGTCTTCTACGGATTAAATAAATTCTACAACCCTTGGGTTTATGAAACCTTTTCAAAACAAATTAGATAAATTCAAAAACTGCACGGTCGTCAAGGTAAAAACAAGGCTGCTTTTCTTGGTTCCTGAAAACTATTTGGAGAGATACGAGGTTTTCGCCCTGCAACGGCGATCTGTTTATGTGTGTGTGTGTGTGTCAGAGAGAGAGAGAGATACGAGTTAGTTTTTATGGGTATGCCTGTGGTCGTTGCTTGTGTACATCTGTTTGCGCCTCCTTAATGAGCGCAAGCATCCTGCCTCCTGTCCTGTGTGTGGCCCGCTGAGAGAGAGAGAGGGAGAGAGAGAGAGGGAGAGAGAGAGAGAGGGAGAGTGAGAGAGAAGCCCTCTGCTCCAGTAATCACATTTAATTACATACCAGCATTAGACTGCCTATGAATAGGGTTTTTAGGCAGGCCTCTCACACTGAGATCGGCTGCATCCAGCTGAACATTGCCTACCTTTGTCCTGCCGCTCCCACTATATTCTATTAAGACTTCATGTCATTTGACCATCAGCAAAGCACTAACGACCACTGGGCTAATGCTACACATGGAGAAAAGGGGAAGGTAAAGGGAACAATAGATGTTTTCTTGGCCGAGCGGCCCGTGCGTCCGCCCCATTACCGCGGCAAACGGGCCACACATTAGACACCAGCCACAATTAGACGCCACCTAGAAGCACAGATAAGGGATTATTCTCAAGCAAATCCTCAAGAGTCTGCTCCGTTGAGGCCTGAGCTCGTGTTTGTGGGTGCTGCCGTCACAGAGCGGCAACTGGAGTTTACTTTGTTAATTCGCAAAGGAGTGTTGTTGCTGTGTTAAGATCAGTTTGGAAAGCAGAGCAGTTTAAGTTGACGAGGGATTTCACGATGCAGAGATCTAGATGCCAAGCTGCCATCTGTACCGCTCAGCTCTGTATGTATGTGTCTGTGTGTGTGTATATGTGTGTGTGTGTGTGTGTGTGTGTGTGTGTGTGTTAATTACTATGACTGTGTTTACATGCACAGAAAATTCAGTTCTTTGTGTCGACACATGTAAACATCATAACTCGGTTAGAATAGCCCGGTTAAGATGCCTGCTTTAGTTCCATATTAAACTGGTTGCTGTGGCATGTAAACATCTTTCACTTTTGGTTCTCGCCGCCTACGCACACCCAGACTCGCACGGCATTATGGGTACATTTTGATTAGGTTTTTTTATTTGGATTTTGTCAACAAAAGACACTTAATTGCAGAGGTGGGAAGTGACAAAGTAAAAATACTTTGTTACTGTACTTAAGTAAGATTGTCAACTATCTGTACTTTACTTGAGCTTTTCTTTCACTTCAGACTTTTTACTTTTACTCACTACAATTCAAAAGAAAAATCTATACTTTCTACTATCTACATTTTCAAAACAGACTCTCAGGGAAATCATCAACTGATTTTTTTATTTTATTTTATTTTTCCGAAGACATCTTCCATCCCAGAAGCAGCTGATCAAGTGCCAAGTATATATATAGTATATAGAGTATAGAGTATATTTTTAGATGAGTATTTGCTCTTTTACTTGAGTAAGGAATTTGTGCACTTCTTCCACCTCTGCTGAATTGTGCAGCATTTACTGTAGGAATCATCATTTATTTTCCCTGTATTAGAAGAAACCTACTGCTCAGTCAAAGATGGCTGCATCTTTTTCAGACTTTCTTTCCTGTTCTGTCTGAAGGCAAGACAGCACAGGCAGACTGGAGTATTCTGTTAACTGGTTTATTCAGGGCAACATGGAGACTCAATAGCAGGGTGTCAGAGGTTCATGTAAACAGTTTAACCTGAAGAAGACCTTAACCTGAATATGGCCGATAGCCGAGTCACTCCCTGCATGTAAACGGAGAGAGAGCGAGTGAGAGAGAGAGAGAGAGAGAGAGAGAGAGGGAGAGAGAGAGAGAGAGAGAGAGAGAGAGAGAGAGAGAGAGAGAGAGAGAGAGAGAGATCCGGGCCCCGAAGTAGGTGATAGATCAGCTGAATGTGGGACAGTGTAATACAGTAGAAAACTCCCAGTGGTACCTTTAGCATATCTACATATATATACTCTCTCTCTCTCTCTCTCTCTCACACACACACACACACACACACACACACACACACACACATAGCTCTAATATTCCTCTCATCACTTTGACTGTTTATGCGTTTAATTCCTCTTTTGACAGCAAATGAGACACATTTTCTACGTTAGGTTGGTGTTTTGGGGGGAAAAAAACTCCCTTTGACTCTCTCTCTCTCTCTCTCTCTCTCTCTCTCTCACACACACACACACACCCTGTCTGAGATAGCGCCTAAACTCACCATAAATCCAGTGTGTTTTTAAAAGGCCAGACTCATAAAGAGGAGAGGTGACAGAGCAGCACTGATGGGTCAATATGGCCCCCACCACTCACACACACACACACACACACACACACACACACACACACCTACACACACACACACACATTCACACATATACACACACACACATGCTCCCATCACTCATACATACATATATACACACACAAACACACACATATATACACACATATAACACATACACACATATGCTTGCATATATAATCACAAATAATGCACACACACACACACACGTACACAAACACACACACATACACAGACACACACACACACACATAACATGTACACAAACACACATACACACACACACATACATACACACACACACACACACACATACACACACATCCACCACATATACATACGCACAAAACACATAATCCCACACATAATGTATACACACACACTCATTCACAAACACACTCATATATATCATGTCTGCATACATACACACAGGTAACACATAAACACACACATATATATCATATCTACATGCACACACACACACACACACACACACACACACACACACACACACAGGCCCAGTGTGTTTGACTGGAACAGAATGACTGTGTGGATTCATGCTGCCTCTCCTCTATTAAACTCTTCTATAAGGCTCACTGTGTATGGGAGTGCTGACACCCCTGCCCACCCCAATGATCTACAGCCTGTGTGTGTGTGTGTGTGTGTGTGTGCGTGTGTGCATGCTAAAATCTCTACCTGTTCCCATGATCTATAGCTCCAGGGGCTCATATACTGCATATGAACGTTTGTGTGCATTTGTGTGTGTTTAAATCAGTGTTTGTGACTGAGCGTGTCCGCTCGGCCTGCAGCTGCGCGCCTCAGAGCTTCGCTTCGCAAAAGGCCTGAGGTTTGGCACACAGAGGGAGGGAATTCCTTCAGATTCGGCCCCGAAAACAGAGGAGGGTCTCACTGGTGGCTCCGAGCGGCTGCAAATCTGGTTTCGGAGGGAGCGATAATTTACAGTCCGAGCGGGCTGCAACTGAAGGGGACTCAGTGAAGTGGCGGAAACCGGCCGGCCCGTATATCTCCAGGTAATTGACGGCGTTCGAGGTCCGTGCGGGGTTCAGAGCCAGAAGCGGCCCCGGCCACTGTCCCGGCTTCTCCTCCTCCTCCTCCTCCTCCTCCTCCTCCTCCTCCGCCTCCGCCGCTGCTTTTTCTCTTGCAGCGCGCCAGAAACAGGCCGCTCCGCTGAAGCCCTGCTTTATATGGGTCTCAGCGGTGCCGCCAACATCATTAGGATTTTAGGAGTGGCACTTATCACATGGACAGCCAGGTCCTTACCGAGTGAAAATCAGGATGGGAGAATTATTTCTACTTTTTTTTTTATGGCTTCGCTGATTTATTACAGAGAGAGGCAGGGAAGTCAGTAGCCTGAACGGCCTCAACAAACCCAATAAATAGGCTTGTATGATACAGCAGTGGCTGCAGGTCAGGGCCTTTGGCAGTTTGATCTCACCAAATTTCATGAAATGTGTGTGATGTGTTGAAATGCAAAGAGAGAAACTTAGAGGAGATACGACTAGAAACTGGTAGTAGACAGAAGTAACTCTTGTGGATTAAGAAAAAGTAGTGAAAGCTTCTTTATAGGTGTTCATTGGGAACAGGAATCAAATCAATAGAAAACTGAGATACCAGCTCTAAGATTGAAAACCTCCAGTGAGAAATAGGCTAACTAAACTCTTGAGCTGTATGCACAGTGTCCAAGGTTCACTGGAGGCGTTCGATCTTAGAGCAATGTTAGTCTTTAGATCTTTCTATAGAAACATGAAGTAGTTTGACATTGACATAGTATGGTGTTAAGTAAGGGTGTTAAGGTCGGGGTGGGTGGGATGAGTGTGTTAAATTTGCCTTTGAGTTCAACGACCAATTCCCAATCATGCAAAGTTTTCTACTGTAGTTTTTCTCATTTAACCTTAACCAAAAATTACAACTTTATTAACCCTGCTAACCCCAACCTGAACATAATAGTTTGTTGCCTGTCCTTAACCAAAGTTTTAGTTGCCTAAACCTTAACCCTAACCTGTTTTCCTTGCCTTAACTTATCCGTTAGCTCACTTTTTCACATGAACAAACATGTGAAAACAGCATGTGCAACTCATGCGATTGTCTCATAATTCGTTCATGATAATCTTCACATTATTCGTGCCCGCAGCAAGTAATGGCTGCTTCGGAGTTTGTACTAAAATTTTGTGAATCTGTGTTGCTTTTCACCACATGGAGGCGCAGAATGCCGCAGAGTGAGAAGACATGAAGGCTTCGGTTTCTGCTTCTGATTTTAACAGCGAAACTGAACTTTTGAATGTCTGTTTTTCCCCCATCTGTATCTTGTTTTGTTTTTGCTCCCAGAGGAAGCCATTACATCAAAACCAGTTTTCTCACCACGCAGAATATGGTCAAGATTTTCTCCAAGGATTTGACTGGGTCGCGTTAAGACTTTACATGCAAATAAAGTTAGGAGTCAGGGGCAAAAAAGACTGAAGACAGAGAAGGAACTAAAGACAACAAAGGTCATGGGTCAGACTCGAACCCACATGCAGCCTATAACCAGAGCGCCCCCTACAGGAGAGAGAGGTTGACTGATCACACACAGATCCAAATCAACTTTTCCTTACAGCTGCCTTCTGCTCCTATTCCTCTCTCTCTGTCTTTTCCTCTTTTCCCATCTGTCTCCTTCCATTCAGATGTGTGTGTGTGTGTGTGTGTGTGTGTGTGTGTATAGATGGATGCAAACACAGCAGCTTTCCAATAAACAGGAAATATCTCTTTAATACCAGCAAATAAGACACAGGCACAGGCATTCACTCGCCAGCACTAACTTTGGACCGATACAGACAGATGTGGATGTTATCTTTACACCCTGAATCCCATCCAGCGGCCCAGTACACACACACACACACACACACACACACACACACACATACACACACATACACACACACCTCAAATTATACTTTCGAGGACTCACTTTCGAGGATTTTAATCATCTTTCTCTCCTCGTGAGGACATTTGAGCCTCGCAAGGATGGTAGTATTCACACACTCTGTCTTTTATATAGTTTTCCACATTCCTCCCACTTCCCTTTTCTTCTCAGAGGATATGCTATCCTCCTTCCCTCTCTCTCTCTCTCCCTCTCTCTCTCTCTCCTCGCTCTCTCTTTTCACATGCATTCCCCGCCTCTCCTTGTTCTCCCTTCCTCTTCCTTTCTTCTCCTCTCATCGAAATTCAGCTGTGTAATTCTCTCTCCGAGGACACCATTGATCTCTCCCGTCCTGCGTGTTTGAGAAACACTGGGCGGGCGAAGCAGGGTTTAACGTCAGAGAGAGAGAGAGAGAGAGAGAGAGAGAGATAGAGAGTGGGAGGGAAAAAGCAAGAGAGGAGAAGGAAGGAGAGAAGGATGTCAGAGAGCAGGAGAGCTAGACGGACGCAGAAAGCGGAGAGGGAAACTTGAAAAAGAGAGAGAAAAGGAAACGAGAGAGGTGAGGTGAGGGAGAGGAGGACGGGGGAGGCGGAGGAGGAGAGCGAGCCTCTCCACAGTGGTTGGAGAAGAAAAGACACGGGCTTTCTTTGTGATCGCATCTTCCGCCCCTCTTTTTGAAGCACAGAGAGACAAGGGAGCAGCTATTTATTGGAGCCCACACATAATGGCCACTTTTATTTACTTTCCTCCATTTAGCCTCTGCCAAGGACTCTCTGGTCTGTGGGCCAAAAGCAGAAACCCGCCGTGTTTTACAAAGTACCCCCCCCCCTCCCCGTGTGTGTGTATGTGTGTGTGTGTGTGTGTGTGTGTGTGTGTGTGTGTGTGTGTGTGTGTGCGTGTGTGTTATTTATTTATTTGCTGATATCCAACATCCAACCACCCACCAACCAAATATCCCAATGGAGGGGAGATATGTATCCCCTGTGCAACATGTGGGTGCATTTATATATGACCTGCCTTCAATCCTCCCCCGGGCTACACACACACACACACACACACACACACAAATACACACACGCAGACCCCTGCTCTGACATCGGAAAGGTCACCAGTCCTATCCAGGCCGCCATCAAGCTGACCCTCTGTCCTGAGGCTAGACTGACGAACAGGCCGAAACCCAACCGGTCCTCGCCGCTCTGCCTACAGTTCACTGCTGACCTTTACATGGAGCTCCAGCATTACAGACCTCAGACTAACTCTGCTGCTTACATTACCTCGCTGTATGTAGCTCTAACTTTGTGCTACATGGAGACCAAGTGTGGGAACATTGGGTTTGTTTAACATTATTTGTTTATGTGGAGCTAATTTGTGTTTTCTCATTTTAGCATTTCATTATACCTAAGTAAAATCCACAATCATATGTCTAGAAAACATAATCTTGAAGTTATGCTAGCGAATATGCTAATCTAGCGAGCTAGCTAGCTAAATGGCTGCAGCTATTTGGATATGATGGGATAGGTAAACTAGCTAAGATTACCTGTTTATCGTACTAGAGCTAAAGTTAGCAGCCAAAAGATTTGAGGCTAGTTCAGTGAACCAGAGTGAACCTGACAAAGCAACGACATGTGAAACGCATCATTCCCTCTTTGTTTTTTATTACCTAAAATTATTATGTAGCCAATCAATAAAACTGTTGATGTAAGTAATTCGCTGCAGTGCTAATTATTTGACTGCTTCAGGTAGCGTTAATTGGGGAAATCCCAACACAGCCGTCTTCCATCTTGGAACTAAAAAAAATTATTTAATGACCCGGAGAATTTGAGAGCCATATTTTTGCCTGAATGTGGTTGGCTCTCAACCATTGTGCTCATTTGCATATTTTTTTCAATTTTTCCCTAGTCCATGTCACGACTGTGGTGCACACGATTACACACTTCTCAGAGACAATCAAACTCAAGTGAACTGTTCGCCTCGTGAAATCACGTCTGGTATGTGACCGCCGTCCTGCTCCTGTGCCATGCCTGTTTTCTCTTTGCCAAACAGGACAAAACGCGAGAAGGGGCTCGCTCACATGGAGCTCACAAGGGCCGATCACAAGACCGAATGGAGGTGAGTCCAAGCCTCGTGCAATGCTGCTTCTCTCTCTCTCTCTCTCTCTCCCTCTCTCTCTCTTTCTCTCTCTGTCTCTCTCTCCCTCTCTCTCTCTCTCTCCTGATGGCAGTGACGCCCCTCCTGCCCTCCTGCCTGATGCTTTAAGTAATGGGCCTCCAAGCTTCCTGCATTCAAAAACAAATAAGCTGCCACATAAAGATCATCCCTCATTTCTCCTCCAGTCACTCAGAGCCCCACCCCCTACTGACACACACACACACACACACACACACACACACACACACACACACAAAGATGCATGATCACTCAAACTTGTGTGCCGACTTCCATACCTTGCCAATCACTAACATACCGATGCCGTCTCTTCAAAGTTATTATGTGCTCTGTCTGTAGCATTTCTAAACCAAACACACATGCACAGATGCAACGCCACACAAGGAGTCATGTGAACACACACACACACACACACACACACACACACACACATAGACACACACACACACAGAGGCATGCACTAGAGGCTAACATCTGTAAGGGATTTGTACAGTGAGATGATACCCAATAATAAATAATGTGAACATTTGAAACTCATTTCAGTCCCCCTCTGTGTGACCCCAAACAAGGTCAGAGGAGCGTGTGTGTGTGTGTGTGTGCATGTGCGTGTGTGTGTGTGTTTGTGAGCGAAAGAGAGAGCAAGAAAGAGAGAGAGCCAGCGTGCGCGTCCCCATGTGCGCACCAAGGTTTGTGTCAGTGTATTATTCATGCATGTCTATGTTATGACGAATCATACATCCCAGAATCCCACAGGTGTTCCCGTTTACGGCGGTGACCTTGCCTCGCCATGTTCCTCGTGTCCCTTCTCTCACCCTTCACCAGCCCCCTCCTAAAGCCCCCCCCCCCCAAAAAAAAAAACAAACTTTCCATCAAATCTCACCTACTTAGCTGATTCTTAATCATCTTAATCATCTTTTAATTGATTCAGATTCAGACTAGACTTGGTTGATTTCAGGTTCCCGTTCCCCTTCGTCAGCGTGCGGTTCGGGTTTTGGCCAGTAGGGGGCGCTGTGGCTCATCCTTTAAGTCCCCCGGCGCTTCCAGGCCTCCAGACAACATGAGGACAGCTGATCCCCGCTGTTCTCAGGTCAGCTGGCGGACCTTAAAAGTGTGAGATGTTCCAGTTAAGCTGATTCAGAATTGCTTAAAGACAAACCTCGAGAATGTGAGAGAGGAGGAGTGAAATCCAGTTTAGTCTGATTGAGGATGTGACTCCTTGTCGGTCTTCCTCCTCCTCCTCCTCCTCCTCCTCCTCCTCCTCCTCCTCCTCCTCCTCCTTCACCCTTTGACCTCCTCCTCTCCTCTTTCTCAGGACAGCTTGTTGCATATTTCTTTGTTGTCATGGCAGCAGCGGTTTGTTTGAGATCCTGACGGGATCATCTGTTATGTCACCTGACCTTACTCTGAACCCACGCACCCACACACACACACACACACACACACACACTTGTAGGGTGACATCATCCCAAACAAGACCACCTTTTACCTAAATGAGCCAAGAGTGCAAAGTGAGAGAGCTAGGCTTCTGCTGTGATGTCATGTGTGTGTGTGTGTGTGTGTGTGTGTGTGCGTGTTTGTGGAGGGGTGTTGCCCTGTATCAGGTTCTCTGCATTTAATGTCATTGTATTTTGTGTGTGTGTGTGCGTGTGTGTGCATTTTTATGTGCATGTGTGTTTGAATAGAGGGAAGTGGAGAGGCGGAGGCTCCTGGACATTCATAAACGTGTGTGTGTGTGTGTGTGTGTGTGTGTGTGTGTGTGTTTCTTGTCATCTATTTTATGGAAGGAGAGGATGGGGGAGGGGAGGGGTGGCATATGACATGTATGTCAGCTGAGAGGGGGGAGGCGGGGGGTGAGAGGGAGTAAATTTGACCCTGTGACACTCTACTGACACCCCCCACCCCACACACACACACACACACACACACACATATACACACACACACACACACACACCCTGACTGACACACACACACACATAACAGGCAAATACGCACACCTTCACATCTGGTTTGGCCATCGGTCCCATTCTCAATTGACGTGCCCCTCCCCCAAGACACACAAACACACACATAAATACACACACACACACACACACACACACACACACACACAAACACACACATTAATTCTCCCTGTAGTGCTACGGTCACCCCTCTCTCTATCACTGGCAAAGTAAACCCACCACGTGAGAATGATGAATGGGCTATCCCGCACCGGAAACACACGTTAGAAACCCCCTGCCACCTCACACACAAACACACACACACACACACACACACACACACCAACCACCCAACCTCCTTCACTCCCTTGCTTTCTCTCTTTCTCTCACTCTCTCTCCTCCACTGTCTCTCTCTCTCTCTCTCTTTCTCTATCCTTCTCCTCTTCCTCTCCTGACCTACACTGACCTCATGAGCCTCCTTCCTTCATCCCTGGTTGACACACCTGCCCCCCCCAAACCCATCATTCCCAGCAACACATTCACACACACACACACACACACACACACACACACACACAGCCGATAGCCTGACGGTGTGTTTGCATGTGTGTGTGTGTGTAAGAGAGAGACTGACAGACAGACCATCCAATGTCATACACACACCTGCAGGTCTTGTGCTTGTGTTGGTGTGGGTGGATGCCTTTGAATGCATTGCAGGTTTGTGTGTGTGTGTGTGTGTGTGTGTGTGTGTGTGTGTGTGTGGGCCGTGTGACGTGCGTCGTCCGTGAATAAAAGACAAAAACTTCCAACATTTCCCTTTCATCTCTTTATTAACAATGTTGAAAACAACATAACACAACATACAACGCAAAAAACAGCAATAAATAAAGCACAAAAAATACAAAAAAAGAACACACAATGTAAAACCTTACCCATGCAAAATATCAGTTTAGCATTGCAAATTAGATATTACATAGTCTTTTTTTTTTTTTACCACATAGTATAGTTGACCTGAGGGAATCTCAAACCAGCCATTGGAAATATTGAAACTCCAGGTGGTCCGCAAGCAATTAAATAAAGCATCACTGTTCCTCTTTTTAACACACACACACACACACACACACACACACGAGAGAAAGAGAGAGACAGAGCGAGAGAGAGAGAGAAAGAAAGTCAAAAAGAAAAGGAGCTCTGGGTTTTTTTTTCCCATGCACAAAACACCAACCTAATGTAGAAGAAGAAGAAAAAAAAAAAGCAAGTTTCATTTGCTGTCAAAACATTTGTAGTGGAATTAAACATATGGACGCCACAGGCAAAGTGAGGAGTGGAATATATTAGAGCTGTACGATGTTACACTAACCCTCCAGTATCTTACACTGCTCCGAGAGATTAATGGAATAAAGAGGAGAGAGAGAGAGAGAGAGAGAGAGAGAGAGAGAGAGTGTCTATCTTTCTCAGGCTACTGCAAAATCAATATTTTTCCCTGATACATGGCTCTCGCTGTTGCCCTTCTACATACAGAAACCCCCATCAAAAGCTAAATATTAGGTGTCCTGAACAGCAATCTCGTCTCCCAATGAATTAGACTCACCCGTTCCAAATTGTAGTATTTGATATATTTATGAATCTGCTCCTTTGAGGTCTTTGCAGTTTTGTAATGAAACTTGTCCCCATGAGTCTTGAATTGAACCGGCCTTTTAATTCAGAAACGGGAGCTGACGTTGCCCCTGCAGCTCTTGAATCTACATTCCCCTGCAAAGTCCTGTAAGTGGGTTAGTCTTTCTTCAATTTACAGATAATATTTTGCACCCAGCTCCGACACGTTTGGTCTCGTCATGTCAACATGCTGGTGTCTGTAAAATGAAGGGGAGGGGAAAAAAAAAAAAAAAAGGGCCCAAGGAGCGAAATACTGCATTGATTTTCCTGTTCTATTAAATTAGTGCGTTTCAGCACGGCGAGGTAATTGGGAAAGGCTTGTATGTGAAAATTTCAGTGTGTAAAGAGAGAGAGAGACAGAGAGAGAGAGAGAGAGAGAGAGAGAGAGAGAGAGAGAGAGAGAGAGAGAGAGAAGGCCTGTGCAGATACGTCCACTAATGAATAGCGGGCTTGTTGTTTTATGCCCTCAATAAGGAGAGAAGTGAACTATGTGTTGAATGCCTCAAAGGGAATAGAGCCTGATGGGAAAAGGAGGACGGGAGGGGGTGGGGGGGGGTCAATAAGTTACATGCAAACTCACCAGTTATGTCTTTGGTTTAAAATGTATAAGTTTGAATGAGAGTGGATAGGCTTTACAGGCTTTGATTGTTACTCCAAAGCGGTGATGTAGAGGTAAATGAACGATTATCACTAATTTAACAACCATCAATACAAAAAAGAATTTATATTTTCAAAAAGCGTTATTTCTTTTCCTCTTTTCCTAAAGAAATTGTATTCTAATGCAAAATCAATTCAACATCTAATACAGCATCAGTTTTATACCACTTTCTATTATGAATTTATGCCATAAAGAGTCTGAAAAGTTATGTAAATTGAGTTTAGGTGGTTTTACCCTCCACTAAGTTACATGCAAACTCACCACATGACTCTTTGGTTTAAAATGTGTAAGTTTGAATAAATGTGGTTAGACTTATATAGGCTTGAAGTGTTACTCAAATGAAAAGGTGGGTCACCTATGACCTCCGGTTGGTTCTAAGGTCATAAGGTAAACAACAGCCAAAACATCAATTACATTTTAAAAATGAATGAATTTATGTTTTGTTTTGCTATTTTCTTACCCTATTGAGGTTTTGGTGCAAAAGGGGTGAAAGTGACATTTTGAGAATTATATATCATTGGAAAGCTCTTTTCAAGCTCTATCTGATGGTCAAAACCGCACATTTGTAACCCTAAATAAAATCGAAATATTGCGGAAAATCAAAAAAACCCTACATTAAATTTGGTGCGAAAGGGCACATCTGCATAGCTTTATATACAATATACATTTTCTGAATCTTAATCTCTGTAAAAGTATGAATGGTTCCTATGAATAAAAAATAATGCAATCATTTAAAACGTTGTTTTTGCTCTGCTATAAAATTATGAAAAGGTCACTTATGCCCCTTTCGCTCTAAACCCTCGCTGTATCCTCAGTTTGATACCACTTACTCTGATATACAGCCTGCTATGAATTTATGCCATAAAGAGTCAGCCTGGGTAAACTATTCTGCACATAACAAGGTGTGTAAAATGGTGGTTTTGCCCTCTGCTCAGTTACATGCAAACTCACCAGGTAACTCTTTGATTTGAATTATATATATTTGAATGAATGTGAATAGGCTTAAGGCTTTAAGAGATCCCCCAAAGCAGTGATGTAGTGATATATAGTGTCATATAGACACTAAACAAAAATCTATTATTTTGCCAAAAAGGGATTTATTTAGTTTTTGTCTTTCTCTTTTCCTTCAGAGACTTTATCCTCATACAACTTCTGTCCGTTTGACACCAACTGCTGTGATATATACTATGATTTTATGTCATAAAAAGGTGGATAAAATGGGTTTAGGTGTTTTTACCCTTCACTAAGTTACATGCAAACCCACCAGGTAACTCTTTGATTTGAATTATATAAATTTGAATGAATTATAATAAGCTTATAGGCTTTAAGAGATACCCCAAAGCAGTGATATAGTGTAATTTAGGCTCAAGGTTAACCCTAACCCTAAACAAAAATCAGTTATATTTTCAAAGAGCATTAATTTACGTCTTGCGTCAGTTTGATACCACTTATACTGTGATAAATACTATGAAATTGTGTCGTAAAAAGGGGGATAAAATTGGTTTAGGTGGTTTTTACCCTCCACTAAGTTACATGCAAACTCACCAGATAACTCTTTGGATAACTCTTTAAAATGTATACGTCTGAATGAATGTGGATAGGCTTATATAGGTTTAAAAAGGTGGATAAAATGAGTTTAGGTGGTTTTACCCTCCACTACATCCCTGCTCCACAGCCCTCAGGTAAAGACCCTCTCTCTCCCTCTCTCTCTCTCTCTCTCTCTCTGTTTGTAATTATTGTTTACACTGTTTACCGCTAAACCATCTTTTTCCGTGTACTAATTTCACGGTAGACAGCCACGAAATTATTCAGCATTCTTGCAATATGCGAGAGTCGTAGATACATTTTTATTTTGCAGCGGCCGTCCTCTCCCGGGTAACAATATGGCAATTTAGCCAATGTAGCAGTTTGACCTTAAACACACGCCTAGACACAAACCTGGTTATTTGAGCAGGAATTCCCTAACAAAGGCAGAGACTGTTGCCCCTGCTCCACTAAATTTGGTAAATGTGGGCCTATGCATATTTTACAACGATTCTGCCTATTATTGCAATTTCGGAGATCCTACAGTGTGAGAACGACGACCAATTTATCATTCATTGCGGTAAATCGCAGCGGAGACTGCATTTAATTGAGGTTGTATTGTATTTCTTAGCTGGGTGCCTTCTTGCTATAGGGTGGGGGATTCTCTCTCCGGCCGTCCCAGCCCAGCAGGGGGGGTGGGGGGTGGGGGGAGGTGGAGGGGATGGGGGGGGGGAGAGGACCCCCCCCCCCCCCTCCTCCTCCTCCTCCTACCCCCCCTCCTCCTCTCAGCTCCGCCTCTGTCTTACCAGTCACCAAACAATCAACTGGTAGCGAAAAATAGGCAGCTTTCATCTGGAGGAGAACAACAACAGGCTGTGCGTTCTCCAACTGCACGAGACACATTTGCATTCTCATGTAAAATGGCAAACTGACTCGAATTTGGTTTTTAAAGCACTTACTGGCCTATGGCCTACTCAATGATGTAATGGTGGATAAATGAATAAAAAGTGAGAACAGTGACCTCCAGTCAGTGGTCATCATGATGCAAACAACCACCAGTATAAACAAAAATCAATTAAAGTTTCAGAAAAGCATCAATTTAAGACTTTTCTTCACCTACAAAGTCCATTTCTTCATTTCATAAGAGTCATCATTACTTCTAAGTGTGATTTGAATTAGATTTAGATTTATATCAGCCTAAAAAGTAAGTGAAAAGGGGGGTGAAATCACTTCTTCAAATAAAAAATGTGGCGTTTAGGAAGCTTTACCCTCCACTACATCCCTGTCTGTACTTTATATTTCAGACAGTGACTCTGTGTTGTATCGCTGTCTACCTGCAACAGGAATGATGAATGCAGGTGAAGCTGTGATAATTATCGATGACTACATTGCACGTGCTTCACATTTGACTCTGTTATATTGTCCTTCATAGGCCTACTCTTTGCTTAATTCGTGTCTTAATTGTCTCCGATGCAATTAGGCCGGTATGGATGACCTGCATGACGCCCGTTATACTGCAGAAATCACCGGATCAAGTCAAACGAGTCCACGGTTTTTAGTCGACAGAAGTTGCTGTTTGTGAACCTCAACAAAATGACAAAATGACGCCAGGCGGTTCAGCACGGACAAATCCCACAATGCCCCGCTGCTGCGGCCCATCAGAAGCCTCTCTGCAGTCTGTCAAACACTCAGTTTGCTATTTGGTTTATTAAATATATTTAGATATTTGCATTCTATAGGTGAATTCAATGGAAGTTATCGCAGCGAGCCTTCTCTCTGGTTTGCATAGATTACACACACACACACACGCACACACGCACACACGCACACACACAAAGCTTGTTTGTAGACTATGCAAATTCTAAAATAATTCAGGTAGCAATTACAAACACACACGAACACACACACACCCAAACGTACACACAAACGCACACTCACACACGCACACACACAAAGCTCGTTTGTAGACTATGCAAATTCTTTAATAATTCAGGTAGCATTTAGAACTGTAAAATCTTCAGTTGCTTCTCTTTTTCACTTTTTAGTGGAGGATCACAAGGACATGAAGTGGAGAGCGAGACGGCGAGAAATATCAAACCATAAACTTTCTCTGTAGATCTAAAAAAAAAAAAAATAAATAAAAAAAATCCGATGTGTCAATTGGAGAATGTTTTCATAAAGCCTGTGAATCTGCAAATTTAAAGTCTAAGCATATTTTAAACATGAATAAACTTTTTTATGAACATTTTATTAGCCTACTAATGCTCCGCCAATGTGCAAAGGCAAAGCAGACACATGCACTTGTGACTCTAGTTTCTGATAAAGTCATTATTTAACTTATGCTTAGGTTTGTGTGCACGCGAGCCATTACCAAAATATTGCCTGACTGTTTGAAATAAGACACGATTACAAATGACGTATACAATCAATCAAATCAAACTCATTAATAAACATCTTACATTTATTTATTTATGTATTTATTCATGTGTTTATTTATGTATTTATTTATGTGTTTATTTATTTATCTATTTATGTGTTTATTTATTTATTTATTTATTTATTTATTTATTTATTATGTATCTATTTACCTATGTATTTATTTATTTAGCCCTATTTAAAATAAGGCACTATTACAAATGACATACAAATGAATCAATCAAATTATATATAGACATTTTACATTTATGTATATATTTATTAATTTATTTATTAATTTATTTATTTGTTTATTTAGTTGGTTGTTAGGCTATTTCAAATAAAACACAAAAGAAATCTCAATCTCAATATTTAATAAACATCCTACAACATTTTATTATATATGTGTTTATCAATACAGTTATTATTATTATTACAATTACTATTGTTGTTGTTATTATTATTGTTATTACTGCTGTTGTTATATTCCCAACTGACGGTGGCAAACTCTCAGAAGGACCGAAGAGAGGAGCCGCAGAACTCGTCATAACTCAGAAGTTAAATTCAGACTTACAGATCTCTATATATTATGACACCGGAGTTGAGGCTCGTCCCTCCATCCTGACTGGGTGTAATGAATATTCCGGTGGCCGGTGACAGTCTGTATTTACCCTGCGAGTCCTGCGTCTTGTTATTATTATTATTGCTATTATCGCCGTCATCCTGCTCCCAGTGAAAAGCTCCCCGTCCTGCTGCAGTCACTTTGAATTAACTTCACCAGCACGGAGACTCCTCACTCTCTGCAGCTGAAACACGCAGCTCGCAGCTCGTCTTCAATGCCAGCTTATTGGGCTTCAATCAAACCCACCTAAAGACAGATCTGTGCGCATATTTATCATCCAAAAAGAGAGATAAATAAACAGAGCTTTTATTCTGTGTCAGCGGCTGTGTTGACGCTGGAATGAAGGCCAGTGTGACGCAGCCATGGGACGATTAGAGACAAAAATGAATGCTGCCTTTTGCAAGAATGTTAAAAGTGTTTTAGAAAAACTGTGAATAAGATAATAAGGATAATATGATTGCATTTTAATAAGCTGATGTTTTACATGTTTTGATGTTTAGTAGAATCAAAAGCGTGTTCTTCAAAGTGAGCAGACTAGACTAATGTAGTAATTATGCAACAAGAATGTAAATTAGTCTTTCAGCCAGGCTGTAATTTTAGATATCTGAAGCCTGTAGACTTTAGAGGAAGATGGAAAATGAAAAACTATCAAAATACACAAAGAGCAATAGCAAGAGAATTTTTTTTAAATAAAATATGTCCGTTTGGCATGAAAAAATAAATTGAAAAGTAGAAAATGATCCTAAAAGTCTTTCTAAACGCTGGTTTCAAGCTTGTCAAAGCTATTTATGCATCGAGATAAATTCTGTTGAAATGTGGCATTTTAAAGCGAGACGACTCAGTTTATTTTACTGTAAAAAAGGAAAAATCCCTGCGAGTTCATTAAGGCTCGAAATCTGATTGTAGGTCAGTGTATTAAAGTAAAAACAAAACAACGATAATGTTAATAGACTCTCTTACAGCTATAGGTCTAAACACACACACACACACACACACACACACACACACACACACAAAGGATTACAACATGGCGAATGTGGCGCGCCCACCCCGCCGGTTTGATCGATTTTTAGGTTTTATTGGTTTGTTTTTTTACGCCCTGAAAGCATCACCGCTTGCTC
>NW_027281607.1:0-22500 GCF_046629955.1 Centroberyx affinis | reverse complement strand
AGATAGAGGCTCCACTGTGTGTCCAGTAATGTAATGGTCTTTTATGGCTGATACGCATATCAATGTGAATGGGGAAGCACAGATGAAAGCGGCCACATCCGAGGCTGCGTCGCTGCCTCAGCTCTCGCTTTTGTTGCTGTCTTAGTTATGCAGCTATGCTCACCTATGGGGTCACTGGGCCTCTATGAACTTGGAAGGGTGTACTGGCACGTGTGTGTGTGTGTGTGTGTGTGTGTGTGCAGTACACTTGCCTCGGGGGCGTACGACCTCCATTCTCCAAAAATCACATGACCATGTAAAGCGGCCTGCTGCAGAACGCGGCACCAGCTTTAGGTCCGGTGGCACCTTGAAGTGTTTTCCATTTACCAAAGAGGAGCCGGCCTCAAATTGGAACCAGAGACAGGTTTAACGTCTGATTCTTAACCTATCACAGCTGTGTCACACACACACACACACACACACAGTGCACGTACGCACATACACACACACACACACACACACACACACACACACACACACACACAGGCAGGCAAGAGGTCTTTCTGAACAGGGTTAAGAATCAGCAACTGTATTACACCACAGCAAATGAGAAGCATCACATCTAGAGAGTAAATCTCAAACATTTGGCCTCGTTTATCAATACTGCCATATGTGGACAACATCATGAAGGGCTTAAATGCCGGTCTGAAACACAGAAACATACAGTCCAAATGTTTTAAAGGATAAGTATTGTCTACTCTGCAGCTGCAGTGTTTTGCAGTGCATTTTACAGATGTTTTCCATACAAATCTACGTGCCTCTTTACAATAAAGCCCACTGTCAACGAACATGACGTTTGGGGAAAGAATCTATAACATGACACTAACTATAGGCTTTTGACCTCTAGCAAAGCAAAGAGTGCACATTAATTGCTCATGGAACAAGGAGGTGCAGTTCTTTTTTCTTTTAGACCGTATCTGTTAAACGCACAAGACCGTTTTACCTTTGTCCTACCAGGTGCTGCATAGATAATCCACAGTTTGTGAAGGAATCCAGGAGTGAACCACCTGACACCTCTGATAGTATCTCATTGAGCGGTGTTTACCCAACACAGGCAGAGTGTGGAGTAAAGAGGGCCTGCGCTGGTCAGGGGTTTAGGGGCAAACTGGCTGTTTGGGATCCTTCTAATAAGGAGGGAAGGATCGCGTTGCAGGCTGCAGGCTGCAGGCGGCGGTTTGACAGGCTGCTGAATGCAGTGGAATTTTCCTTTACCAGAGTTGAGATAGATGGACGGATAAGTTTGTAGATTGCATCTATTCAAATGTTTGGTCTGAGGTCGGTTTCTATTTGTCAAAACTTTGGTTGAAGGACGAGGACCAGAGGCATCACAACTATGATAGGAAGGAAGGAAACGGCATTTCGAATCATAATTCAATGTATTTCCAGTAGAAGCAGGATGTTGGGGTGGGACATAAAGCAGGGAGGGACTGTTCAAAAGTGATCAAATGTCTAAAAATGCTTTGTGCATAATCTTGAGCTGTCACAAATTCCAGATTCTTCAAAATTAATAAATTCCAGCCGCCAGGACACAACTACGGTCTCTCAGGAAAAGGAAACAGGGTTTTTTCGGGGGTGAAAAATGAGCCGCTGTACCATGTTGCCACTTGTGTCACTTTTAAAGTTGTGAAGTTTCAGGTTTTATATGCAGGGAGGAGCGGAGGGGGGATTGTTCAAAAATCTGTGATGGTATTATCGGTTGGAATTTTTATGAAAAACCATGAAGCCTTGAAGTAACCACTAAAAATGTGTTGGTTTCCAGGAAGTGCAAGTAATGAGATTTTGATATAAAAATACGAGAAAATACAAATGTTGTAATTTTTTTGGCACTTATTATGCCAAAATGCTATGCTAATGTCAGTTTTCATTTCATTGTGACTAATAAAAGAGGCATGTAGGGTGTGTACGACTATATATAATGACTGCATATCCCACAATGCAACAGTAGGCCATCACAGAGACAAGTAAAGGTCAATTCCCTGAGCGGGTGAAGCCTGCCTTGACCCTCCCACTTCCCTTCCCCATAAATCCTTTCAAAGGGAATGACAAAACCACACTGGAAGGATTTATGTGTGTATTGTTGCCCTTGCTCTTGAGAATAGTTTCTATTTTCCAACACCATGATAATTTGGGAAGGGCTGCAATGGTTTGGAAAGGCCCTAATATAATTATTTAGGTTGGACTTGGTGAGTTTGTTTATGTGGATTTACCTACTGGGGTTGGTGAGGCAGAATATGTTGTTGTTAGATGGTGTGATGTCGCTCTAACCGGGGGTTCACAAATGTTTTTATGCCTCAGATCCCCAAATAGACACATCACTCCAAGATTTTGTCCCCATTTTGTGGGACATTGTCTTGTTTTGTTTTGGTGTTGATTTATCATGCGTTCACATGCTGGTGGGAAGATCCGACATCTGGGACTTCCAAGTGGACCGCTAAACAGCGTTGCGTTCACATGCTATTTTGTCTGGAAGTCAACAAACAAGCTAATTTAACAAACTTAATTTAATCAAATGTTAGTTGCGATGGTTTTTCTGGCTAACTACAAACGTTTAATAAAGGAATAAAGGTGCATGCATGTATATTTTATTATCGTTGACTGACATAAAACTTGATTTTCCGCAATGCTGAGCAGGTTAAAGATTGTCATTGCTTCAGAGCTCGGGTAGGAAAAATCTTCTCGGACTTTCCAACTACACCATTCGACTTTGAATCATGTTCATGTGAGATTTCCAAATGGGAATTTCATTTTCCTGATTTATCCAATAGCACGTGAATGCGGTGCAAGTAGCCTACTGACCTGTATAACTGTCTACACTGTGGGGAAATAGCAGCACTGAGTGAAACCTATAGGATAATTACAACAGTCAGTCTTATATATACTCTAATAGGGAACATTTCTAGCGAATTACATTAAATTGAAAGAAAACTCCTCCTTTTGCTTGGGACCCCCTGGAACCCCCTCAAGGGCCCCTGGGGGTCCCCGCACCCCACTTTGTACACCCCCCCCTCTCTCTCTCTCTACACAGTCCATGTGCGCAGCGCTGCCCGGGCGCGGTGATGCAGGGGTTAACGTGGTGACGTGGTGCTCCTGAAGCGGTGACCTATGGGGGCAGCCGGTGGGGGCTGGAGGGGGAGCAGAAGAGAAAGCTCGGCGAGGCTCGGGTCCCGGTCTGGAAGGAGACTCCAACCGCCGTATTTTTCCAATTATTTCCAAGCTGCATTTTGTAGACTCCGCTTCTTCCGCATTCATCTCCAACTTGGGGGTCTCTCTTGTTTTTTTTACGCATAGGGATCGCTTCTTTATAAACGGCTTCCCGACTGGAAAGTGTGTTTGTGTGTGTGTGTTTTTTTCTCCACTATTGTTTGCAGCATGCATTTTCTTTGTTTCTTGGTTTGTCCAGGGCGACAACGCGAAGATTTCCCTTTCTGTCGACGGAGAATAATCAGCGAGTTTACGGTGCGCTTATAAGTTCACTTTTACGCACAAACTTGTCCGGACCGTTTCCACTTGATCAAAGGCGCCGGGACAGACGCGTATAAATGCCGTGGACTTTTTTACGCGTGTGCTAAATGTTTATAGTGCTCTTACAATTTAACCCGTGTGTGTATGCGAGTGTTTTCGCCTGCATCGGTCATCCATCCTGCACGGCCAGGCACAACAACACGCCTCTGAAACTCGGGGAGTATATATAGCAGGCAGTGATGTAGTGGTAAATAAAAAAAGGTGGGCAAACTGTGACCTCCAGGCGGTAATTATCATTTGGCAAACAACCACCACTATAAACAAATAGCAATTATATTTTCAGAAAAACCCTGATTTACGCTCCTTTCCTCTTAAAGAACCCCGTCTTCGTCTAACTTGCATCACTTTGAGCGTGATTTGTACCGTGAATTCCCGCGTCATTCAGATTTATATCAGACTCGAAAGGTGGGTGAACTATTCAGCAAATAAAACCGAGGACACTAGTTGAGTTTACTTATAATATAATATGATAATATAACACTTCCACGGGTTACCTCCCGCGACATCCTGGTTGTAGGTTAAAACACTTACTGCAGGGACAGAGGGGGGTTTGCAGCAGAACTTGGGTGTGTTTTTGCAGCCGCTTGCCTCATAGTTCATTTTGATAAATATGTGGCAGCCTGTTACAGGCCTGCTGCTCCTTTAGAACCAAAGGGAGCGCGTGCAGGTTCAAAACCACGGGAGGAAACGATGGGAATTTGGTGCAGATCTACACTTTGGATATGAGAAAGATGTGGAAGGAGGAGTGATCTCTCTCTCTCTCTCTCTCTCTCTCTCTCGCTCTCTATTCCCTTTATGTCTCCCACCCCCCCACCCCCTCCCTCCACCACCTCCTTCCCTTCCACCTTCCTTGCATAGATCCGGTTCAGGACTATAATCAGATATGCAAACAAAACAATAATGGGCAGAGGAAGGTGTGTGTGTGTGTGTTTGCATGTGTGTGTGTGTGTGTGTATTTGTATATCTGTGTGTGTGTGTGTGTGTGTGTGGGGGGGGTGATGGGGTGGGGTGTATTGGTGTAATTCACATGCATGCTTGATGTCCCTTTGCCCCCTCCCCTGATTTAAAAAAAACAAGAAAAGCTCCGTCCTTCCTAGACAAGAGAGAGGAGAGAGTGAGAGAGAAAGAAAGTGAGAGAGAGAGAGAGAGAGAGAGAGAGAGAGAGAGAGAGAGAGAGAGAGGATTGCGTTTCGTTGGGTCCCTCCATCAATTTTCTGTTTAATGTCAGCGCTCCAGCTCCATTGTGGGAGAGAGGGGACGCGTCATCCAGACATAAATTTGCTATTATACAGCCTCATGGAGACCCACATCCACGGGATCCGGTGCTTTTAGACGGGAAAAAACCCCCGGTGGATAAATTCAGCATGTAAGGAAACGGAGCGCTATTTAAATCCATACATTTTAACGCGCGTTTGCTTAGGTAAAAAAACGCGTATAGCTGTATAATTATCTGACCGGGAAGGATTTTGTTCTTTCTCTTTTCGAGTTGTTAAAGCTGAAGTTTGGTGAGGAAGGAAGGAGGATTCATAATCGCCCTCCTGTTTTTTCTCTCTTTCTCTCTTTTTTTTGTTGTTGTTTCTTTGCTTTTCAATTTACATTACCGCATTATAAATACAGTTGTGTGCTGAGTGGACGCTCGTTTTGTAGGTAGGTGTTTTTTTCTACTCTATGCTTTTTCATCGTCACTGTGAATTATAAAGAAAGGGGGGCGTTTTTTTTTTTTTTTACATTTGCTGTATTTTCACGGACATTACTGAAACCGTTTTGACAGTCTGATTACATTCTTGCAGTTTACCAAGTCGTTTTTGTTGATGCTGGTCTACAGTTTATATTTTAGCCTGATAATGTCTCGAGCAGTGACTTCAGGATCCAGTCTGTGCACCAAAAAATATGAGATGTATAACATTTTTAGATATGTTATTAAGTTATAAACATTTTTAAACAAATTCTCACCGTTCACTCCCAACTTTTACCTTCCACCTCCAGCCCAGTCTCGGCTTGCGTATATCCAAAAACACCGAGAGACAGTCGAAACTGATTATCCCAACGTTTTTGTTTTTTATTATATTTTATGTTGAGCAGAGCTGCTGCTTACTGTCAGCCACCATCATTCAGAAGACTGTCCAATAACCTTTATGGCTAATTTGAGTCCATGCTGCGAGGGCCTCTTGGAGAAAACCACTCACTCTGGTTTAGAGTTGTGTATATTAGCCTGGGACGTTTGACATTTTGACCACCTATTACCATGTAGTTTTCTACTCATCCCATCCAGGTTACAAAGAGTGAGTTTTAAAGCAAAGTAGTAGACGGTGAACCCATCTAATGTCAGTTTACTTTGGAGTTCATTCACCTTTTGAGGCTGACATAAATCCTCACGAGCTACATAGTAACTATTATCAAACTAATGTGAGTTAGGGTATGTGAGGAAAAAAATATAAATTAGCGCTTTTCTGAAAATATAATTGATTTTTGTTTATATTGGCGCTTATTTGGCTGATGATGACGTGGTGTACTATTTATTTATGTGATGTGACCCATAACACGTGAAAAGTTTGTGTAAACGCTATTGCAGACTGACATATAGACCACTAACTTTTTAATATGTAATCACTGCAAATATTTATTGTGTTTTAGAAAATATAACCTAGCAGCAGCAGCACTATATGTGAACTCAATGTTTTATTATGAAGGAATGTGGCAGTGGGTTGGTCAGTGATCTCTTTCTTTAACATTGAGCATGCAACTCATGTGAGAGTGTTTATCAATTGGGGCCTCTCGAGGGCATGTGTCCATGTAGTCACACACAGACACACACACCCACGCACACACGCTCGTATACACACTCACACACGCACACACACACACAAACACACACGCGCGCGGGAGGAGGTTAATCCAGCTAAAGTTTGGTCCCCTTTTCCAACAACTCGGCACTTCGGTGTTATGGGTGTTATATTTTATTAGTTCTATTATATTACGTTACATTGTAATAGTAATACACTGAGTTGCTGCCTGTCTACTTGTCAGTGCCTCTCTCTCTCTCTCTCTCTCTCTCTCTCACACACACACACACACACACACACACACACACACACACAGAGAACAGCTTTTGGCAACACGCGCTGGCCATATCGTGATCCGTGCTAGATGATACACGTCTTCTTCACGTCATCTTTCACCGATTTCTGTCTTTGTATTTGTGTTTTTAATTGGCAATAAAGACAGACTCGAGCCTGTTGATCGATATTGACCCTCCACGTAGATGGAGGGAGTCTTATGAAACTCCTACTACACATATAATGCAGTTTGCTTTTGGTGTTTTGTTTAATTGTTGCACTTACACTCCCATTTATCAGTTGGTTTATGAATAATTGTAGCCTCTGAAAATCTTTTTGTTTTATTTGTATTTTTTTTTTTTTTATCCAGGAGTCAAGTTAAAGACAATGTTCACTCTCATGCAAAGCTTTGTGAATCTGCATCTGAATGTGCTGGCACATTAGCTGCCGAAAAAGAAAATAAACCTCTCGGTGGTATTACTGTTATGCTGAAGTGTGTTATGTATGAGGAAGGAAAGTCTGCTCTAGACTGTTTCACTTCGTCTCCTCGCTCTAAAACTTTAACTGTGAATCTGTGTTGTCTTACAGAGCAGAAATCCCCGCTTTTGTAAAGTTCAAACGGGACTTTGCGCTTTTTTTTTTCCCCACAATTTGACTTTTTATTGATTTGAGTTCAGCGTCTGCTATAAATCCATAAATATTGTTGGATGTTTTTTTTCTTTCTTTCTGTTTTTTTTTCCTCTGGCTATAGGCGTGTTGATAATCTTCAATAGTAAAGGTCTAAATACGACCAACGTGGTTAAGCTTCAAAACTTAATCAGGCTTTGACAAGCGGAGTCTCCTCACAGGTTTATAATGATACAGACTGAGTAGGTATCATTCAATATGTTGTTTATAAATGTAGCCTACTTAAGCTGATTATCTTGACATGGAACAGAGTTTTGCTCCAAAATGAGAAAACCCAAAGTCTGTTTCTGCAAAGTGATTGCTGGCACGAAAGTAAAGCACATTATGAGTTACTGTTAAAGTTATGAGTCATCCTACAAAATAGCTGTGTTTTTGAGGATGTGTTTCTGTGATTTTGACTGATGGATTTCAAGGACCAATATTATTTTTTTTCCCCCCAAAATATATAGCCTATATTGAATTATGGAATGAAACCCATCAGCTGCATTCACAAAGTCACAACTGCACCTCACTGCGCCTAAAGGTCAGGTGGCCTGTTGGCTCCACGGCCCGTCCTTTACATACAGCCATTACACTCACACACTTTACATTTAACTATTTAACTATTTAACATGACGCGTGTTTTATGATCTTCACGCGCTGTAACAGCCAGACAAAGAACAGGCGTTTTCTCTGAGATCTCCTCTTTCATCTTCATATAGCCCACATTAGAACAAACTATTGTAATAATGAACGCCGTGTACTGTGTGTGTGTGTGTGTGTGTGTGTGTGTGTGCGTGTGTGCGTGTGTGTAGGCAGGGGAGGTGTCATAGGACTCTTGGGAAGAAATAGGCTAGATAGATAAACTTGGAAAATCTTCTGCAAACCCGAACCTTGCACAGTCGTCGTCGTGGTGTGTGTGTGTGTGTATGCGTGTGCACGTGCGCGTGCGTTTAGGCAGAGGAGGTGTCACAGCAATCTTGGGGGACAAATAGGCCTATATATTTAAAAAATATATATAAAGTGAGAAATGTTTCGGTCGCTAGTTTTCTGAGTAAACCGGCACAATGTCTCATCACAGAACAAAAACAACTTTTGCTTCATTCTTCTTCCAGCTCAAATGAGCGCGTGTTGACACAGAGGTGGCACCGTGTCACACGGCACGCACGCGATATTTAATCCCATTATTTGCGTCTATAATATCAACATTTGCTATACAGTTCACAGGCTTTTAAGCTGCGATTCAATTCTCCTGTTCCCTGCCTGAATCTTCGGTTACAAAGGCCTATATAAGCTTACAGTGTAAACAGGGAGACACCTCGGTAAAATGCAGGGCCGCGCGCGCTACGGCTGTTTATGCTCAAATGGTGATAATTAAAGCCTCGACGTGTTTTTTCTGACGACCCGTGAATAGATGTTGCTGCTTTTCATCTCATCTGCACGCCTGTTGGTCGTTATAGCTGCATGGCATCATCATCATCATCATCATCATCTTCTTCTTCTTCTGCATCATCATTATCACCATCACCATCACCACCCTCTTCTTCTTGATTAAAAGGTGTCTAATGCAGCGACGGTGACGTAATGTTGGTAGTTATTTGACCACCAGCGCGACAGCTTTGCTCCATAGACTCATAATTCGTAATTTGAGTCTTTCAAAGCCTTTAAGGGTTTTTTTGTGTTTTGGGGTGTGTGTGTGTGTGTGTATGCGTGCGTGTGTGTGTGTGTTTGCGTCATGGCTCTTAAAAAGGCGTTTTGATCCAGAAAGTGCAGAACATTTTTCATGCCGCACCGTTCCGCATCTCATGACCCGTTGTGAGGTATAGGCCTATCTATCTGTCAGGCTGATCAGTAGCAGCATCTGTCCTGCGCACACAGAGAAGAAAAGGTCATGTTGTTTTTGTGTCCACTCAACTTCTGAGTTCATCATGTCTTTTCTTTTGGGTGTCGCCATGAGCGGTTATGGATGGCCTTTGTGTTTGGTGGGGTCGATGTTTAAGGAGCCATGGGCCTACAGTAGCTGCGATGGTCACTGCTGCTCCTCGACATCCCAGTTTTGACAAAATAATCATGTTTTTTCTGAACGGCGCACACCGCTGGCCGCTTTCATATCCACATCAGCAGCGTTACCCGCCCAGAGCGCACCAAGCAGCCCCGTGTTTTCATTACGCATCTGTTATTACAACATATAGTCCAAAGCCTGGCTAAACCCAGTTTGGCAGCGCTATATTTCGCATGCTTCCCAGTCTAATACCACGCTCTCATGGGGATGCACTACCTTTAGATAGCTGGGGCGTCTCCCTGGTGGACGCTCCTATTTGGAGATTCTCATCATTAAAGGGATATCAGGAATATTTGGTGAGAATGGGCCGGCTGCCCTGTATGGAGGGCCTCCCGTGGAGACGGCTCCCCATTTGGACCTCATTTAAAACCAGCCTCGCCAATGTGTTTCCCGTTGACTGTGAATTATGCTTTTGAAATGTGGGCCTGTTCAGACACTCGTGAGTTTATTCAGTTATATAGGTTATTCGGGGATGCAGTGGAGGGCAGCCTAAACACACCCAAACTCACTTTACCTGTTTTTATTTGCGGAATACAGTTTACTCTCCTTCTTAGGCTGACATAAATCTTTATGATGTGACTTCACAGCACACAAACTGGTGTAAGTTTATAAAGATATGCTCTTTCAGGGGGAAAACTAATGCTTCTCTGAAAATCTGGGCTGACTGGTTCTTGTTCAGTAATTGTTGGCTTTTTGCCTTGTAATGACCACCGTAGTTTCTATTTAACACTACTTCACTCAAAAACCGTCTACCTACGTGACACCCTTTATTTATTTATTTAGAATACCGGCCCGGACAGACACGTGCGCACACGCCACAAGCTCGCCCAGGGAGAGAGAGAGACTGCCTCGAGCGCCTTGGCCGGCCGGACCGGGCGCGAGTCTTTCCCAGCGCTCGTATAAAGCCTGTACGGAGCCCGGTGGTCACGGTAAAGAAGCAGCAGGTCACACGGAGAGATGCGTCGCGCTCCTTCGGCGGAAATGAGAAGTCCAGGCCGCGGAAAAAAGCGCCTCGCGCCCCGGTTAGTGTGGAAGGGAAGAAGGGGAGAAGGGAAGGCGGAAAGTGTCAGTCAGGAACGCTTCATTGCTCGAGGACAATCCGCGCGCAGGACCGGTCTGTTTCAAGAGCAATCAGTCAATCCGCATTAATTATCCGCGCGCCCCCACCGTATAGGGTAGCTCGCGCTGGCACACGGACCGGAGGGGGGGGGGGGGGCGTGTGTGTGTGTGTGTGTGTGTGTGTGTGTGTGTGTGTGAGAGAGAGAGAGAGAGAGAGAGAGAGAAAGAGAGAGAGAGAGAGAGCGTGTGTGTGTGGTGTGTGTGCGCGCGTGCGTGCGTGTTATGCTTTCTCTCTCCACACACACCCCCACACACACACACACAAACACGCACACACAAACACACACACACACACACACACACACACCCAACCCCCACCTTTTAAGTGAAAAAAGAACCAATAAAAATCAAGCCGTAAAAGGCTTTTCCTTGTCACTAAATAAATTAAATGCAGATTTCTGTTTTAAGTGCGGCAGGCCTTTTGTGAGCTGCGGAACAGGATTCTTTATTGTCCCTATGTCATTAGTTTTAAAGACAACACTGCTGGGGAACAGAACAGGGAGACCGAGTCACTTCCCTGAAAAAATAATGAAAATGTCTGTTTATCTTTGTATCTGTGGATAGCCTGTATATGTGTGTGTGTGTGTGTGTGTGTGTGTGTGTGTCTGCTTGTTTCTGCCCTATAACTCAACACAGGTAGTCTATATATTGTGATGGACGCAGCTTGCAGGCTGTGTGTCTTGCCGTGGCTTGACTGAGTTTCACAACTATATGGGTTTATTTTTATCATCTTAATGGACACTAATGCAGAAATGATAATTCACGAGTGTCATGTTGGCCGTAGCGCACATTTCGGCTACACATTAAAATATCGACTTTGAGGAATGGCGGGAGCCTGTCTGCGGAATATAGATGACCAGATTTGGGCTTTCTACTAATAATAGCGTGTGTGTGTGTGTGTGTGTGTGTATGTGTGTATATATGTCGTGCGTGTGTGTGTGTGTATGTGTGCGCGCGTGGACACGTGGTGGCTCAAGCCCATTGGAGAGCCAGGGCTTTGGAATGTAGGCTGCTATGTAAATGGGAAGGGGGTTATAACGATTATCTAATTACGCACGTGATAAGTCTTCTCGCTTTTGCATTATTTGATTTGAATTATATTTATTAATGAATTCCCCTGTATAGATGAAAGGCTGCTTCTCCTCCTGTGCAGGCAGTTTACAGGCTGTTGGCTGCAGACTGGCTCGCTTCAGATCTCCTTTGTCCAGTGTGTGGAGGTTTGTTTGTGGCTGGACCGAGGCAGAGGACTCGAGCTCTGCTTTGGTTTTGGAAAGGGACATTTGTAGAAAAATAAGCTGCTGTTGCTTCATGAAGTTTCCCTGCATGTTCACTATAGTGTCAGCTGTGGACAAGTGCAGCAAAACAGGATAAAATACTAATGCAGCCACATGAGAGTTGGATGAATATTTAGTGTTGTGTTGCAAATGTTTGGAAGGAAAAGAGGGAGCACAGATAATTTTCATATCATATTCTCTGTGACTAAAATATCCCATTATTACCGGGCCAATTATTATTATCATTATTATTATGCGAATTATTATTGTTATTAATAAAAATATTTTTGTAGCCTATTTAAAAAAAAATAGTGATAATAATGTACATTTCATAGATATGTTGCATTTTCCAAAGATCTGAAATTAAGAAATATACTTTGTAACTTGTAATGTAAAATAGCGCGCGCGTTATAGCCTAATAATGATAAAGTCTTCTGCCCTTGTGATTTTTTTTGTCAAATGTCTTTAATTTATTCTTTAACTGTTGACCATCTGAATAAGGTTAGCAACAAAACTAGAACAAACTATTATGGTAATAATCCAATTTATTATTGTAGCGCAGGCTGACCTGCTGCTTAAGCTACTGCGTGAAAGCGGAAATGTCCACTTACTTAACCATAATTATTGAATAGTTGGCAATAAAAACCCTTTAGTCAACATTTTAGGAGCAGCAGTACAATAAGAGCATATTCCTATAGCGACCTGCTATTGTCACATTTAGGTAAGAAACTCTTACAGTTATGTTTCCTATCGCTCTCTCTCCACCGTCTCCTTTGTCGACAGAAAGTTTTTTCGGTCCGTGTTGGTGAAAAAAAAAACTCCCTTACAGCAACGCAATAGTTGTTTTCCGGTTCTTGTTACCGTGCTCTCCTCCATTTTCTAAACACAAAGTTGTTATTGCACCGTATTAATCCGCGAATCTAGCCTCTACATTTAATACAACGTGTAATTTCCCCCCTTTTTAACGTATTCCCTTTGATTTAGTCACTCTTGACTCTCCTTTTGCTCTGGGGCCAACGGGGTTCGCCGTGGGGGCGCCTTGAAACCGCCCCTCCTTATCTCCTTTCATCGTTCAACGCGGGGCCGCCTTGAAACCGCAGGGCCAGTAATTGCTTTTTTCAGGCAGCCCAGTGCGGACTGGCCAGCAGCCAATCAGAGCCTTGTTTACACTCTGTGATTGACAGCACTCTGGCAGCCTGCCAACCAATCAGGAGCTTCACAGGGCTGAAGCCCGGAGTTTTAACCCTTTGCTTCCACGTATAAACAAACTTGGATGAGAGTATTAGCCTATAGCTCAAATATTTCGACATGGAAACACACAAGCCCATATCCTTCCACTTTTAATTGACTAAATTAGTGAACCGTGCGCAAGACTAACCCCGAGGACAGTAATGCTTTCAAATTACGCAGTGATTCAATTTCCCCGTGTGTGTATGTGTGTGTGTGTGTGTGTGTGTGTGTGTGTGTGTGTGTGTGTGTGTGTGTGTGTGTGTGTGGGCGCGCGCAAGACAGACAGAAACACAGACAGACAGCGAGAAAAGAGAGAATATTAATGAAGTTATAGGCTACAGCTGTTTATATGGTTATATAGCATTTTGTTTAAAATGTAGCCTATCTGAAACATTTCTAAACCCTTTTTTTCCCCACGTACAGCATGAAAAATAAAGGGATGTGGTATTTCTCTTATATTGACGTTTCACATGTCCTGTAGTATGTTTCTAATGTTATGACAGATCCATTTTGCTCATGGATATGACATGCTGATGGATTAAGTGAGTTGATACGAGAGCGATTCACGTTCAGTCAAACTACAGCCTGCACTATGTGGTTATGGTTTTAGGACCACACCTACATAGAGAAAGATCATATATAAAATGATCATATATACAGTCTCTATTAGCTTCACTAGGCTGCTGTCGTCACCGTCTGCAATAAATATATCTCAGTATACAGATATAAGTATAATATGGTTGAGTGTGTAGTTGAGCAAAACAACAGAATTCCCCTATAGGAGTATCAATAAAACAATCACATTATTATCGTTATATCGCAGGACGATATTCGCAGCACATGCAGCATCTGAACTGCAGTTGGATCAGAGAATCTGCTGTTTGCTGTGCAGTGATCAAAAGCCCAGTATTGGCTTCCTCCACAGCGCGCGGTGCTGAGCTGTGCCGCCTGTCTCCTCGCATTTGCGTGCGGGGCGCCGAGGGCTGCGGAATCAAACGCGCGCCGTTTTGTTCTGCGGCTCGAGCGGCTTCCTCATTGGCTCGGAGCGACAGCCAATGGCAGCGTGTGTTTACCGTTGGCGGGGGGGGGAGGAGGGGGGGGCGGGGATGAGGGAGGAGGGGTGGGGTGGAGGAGGAACGGGAGGGGGCGCGCCTCACGGGCACGCTTTCACATTGTCGTTCCCAAACCAATGGGCGAGCGCGTTCCCCCCCGCCGTCCCTCCTTCCCCCGCGTGTCTGAGTCTCTGGCTGCATGAACGAGCCTCGATTCACTACAAGCCTGAACTTCTGCGATGCGTCTGCCCATACCTCAACTGCACACTACAATCTGCAGCATAGGATGTAATCAATCCCACATGTTTCATCTCTCCAACTCGGGGCTTTTTGACTTTGAATTTATTTTTAATTTTCTTGGTTTCTATTTTTCACTCATTACTCGTTATGCAAGGAATAACTCACCAGTAAGTAGCCAATTTATTTACACGCTTTATTATATTTAAGCATGGCACTGAATGTCGATTTTAGCTGAAGTGCTGCTTGCACGAGAGGATAATCAAGACTGCTATTTTCTTTAATTCAAGATGTATTTTTAAAAATATTCGGCAATCATAAAGTGTCATGCCATGGGGAAAGGAAATAGTAAAATGTAAAACTGATACCATTACTGCCCTGCCACCTCATACAATAATAAGCTAAACATATGTCTCATTCACTAATTATGATATTTGTATTGCAGCAAGTTATCACACTGTACTGTTGAGTTTAGCTGTGTACGCTGCGTATTTTGGAGGCTTTTGGACAGTGTGTTTCCCTGTGTAGCATCTCCAGTGTGCAGGGCTGAGCTGTGGGCGATAGATGTGTCACTTTGTGATTTGACCTCTCTTCACAGCCAAATTACTTCTGTGTTTCTAATTCATTCCGAGGACTTTTCAAAATGACCCACGTTTCAGCGCGCTTGATTACGCCCGTATATTTATAGATTATGAATTGTAGATTTTTTTCTTTGTTAGTTTTCTATTGTGTGTGTGTGTGTAGCTATATATATGTGTGTGTGTGTGTGTTTGAGAGAGAAAGAGGGAGGGAGAAAGAGAGGTTTATTGCAAACTGCAGTGCTGCCTACTTCCCCCTCGGTATGAGGCTTTGCAGACGGGCTGTCCTCTGCTCGGCCGGGCTTGTCTCTCATGCTTAGCCGGCCTCTGAATATCTTGATTTAGTATCGCAGTTATGCTTTCTGACTTTACTTTACTGCAAAATAGAGAACGCCAATGAGCTGGCCTCTGCTCCTGCACGGGCCCAACCTGGGCCACTTCCCAAGTCGTTTTAATTTTTTCCTCTTTTTTTTTTTTTTTTTTTTCTTGCAAGAGGTCACATATTTATTTGCAATAGCTTTCCATTCAAAGAGTACAAAACGCATGATTTTTTTGTTTGAAGCCTTAATTGCATCGGGTGTGAAAAAGACAATTCATAGCGGACTTGCCTGCTTTTGTGCTAAGTTCATGTAATGTCATTTAGGCCGGTATGAGCTACTTTTGAAAGGGGATTTTCGTCTGCGGATAGTTTGACCCTTTCCAGGGCAGTGAAGGTGGAGGTGGGGGGTGGTGGTGCGGGGGGGGCATGGGGGTTTGGGGGATCTGGATTGGGAGGAGGAGAGGGGGGTCAGGATGAAGTGGAAGGAAGTCTCGAGCCTTCCACGTAGATACACTCAACAGCAGATCCAAAATGATCACTTTTATAAAAAACTGTTATTCGTGCGATCCGCTCACGTCGCTGTGTTTGCGTGGCGTGCGATAACACGGGATTTAGATTCAGGTTGTTAAATGCAGCCTGAGTGGCTCTCTGTTGACGTGGAATGTAAACAGCGAGGACGTGTGTTTACAGCTTGAAAATTTAAAAATGTATAGACAAACGTCAGACGAGAGTGGTTTATGATTGATGTCCTGTAGAGAAAGGCCATTGTTTTCTCACAGCCTAGGGACAGGAGAGAGTCCATTTTGCCTTCCCAATGCGCTCACAATACGTTTCTCTCCTTTTTTTTTTTTTTTTTTACCCATTTCCCCCCTTTTTATCCGTCTTGCTGATGACTATATGTGACCAAAAGTGATGACACGGTTTTCAGGAAAATTAAGAAATTAAATTATATAATTGTACTTGTAGACTGAGCCACATTTTCTTATGGGAAGCATTTGGAAACGTGCATGAAACATTGGATATTTTACATTGGGAGTGTTTGGACGTGCACGCACGCGCACAGACACACACACACACACACACACATAGAGAGAGAGAGAAAGAGAGAGACGCAGGCCTGTCAGAGCTGCTGAACTTTGGAGATCGTCTTGTTTTCCCCAAATACAATTCCCAAAAGTTGGGAGTCCTTGAGACGCGTGTGCGTAAAGGAGACTTGAATATCCGAAGAGCTTACAGTCTGGGCTATGTGTTGTGTACACTTCACAAGCCCCCGGTTCGCCAGAGCATTTGATATTTTCTTTGTTCCTTTATCGTTGAGTCCTGGGAGGTGCTATCAGCATCTACAGAGCGCTAGATGGACGTGCCATGCATTGAAAGGCCTAATAGATGGACTATTGAGGTGTGTTTGGTGAACGCAGGGACCCAGCTCTCCATATCTGAGCGTCACAGGGAGCCCCATTTAAGTAAATGACCAAGGCTATAAGGCATATATATAAGGTCGTTGATTTCCTAGTCTATTTCTCTCTTTATTGCCCGGGTCTGGCGTGCTGGAGCATAAAGGTGATTTGATTTGTGTTTGTGATTACAGTGTAGCCTGTATATTTATACGTAGCAAAGATGCATAGTGTTTGCCATTGTCAAGAGGCGAGGGCCACTGCTGCTGACTCTATATGGTTGATAGAAAATAGCTGTTTCATCGCCTTTTTCTTAATAAGCAATAGTACAAATAAGAATATCCAGGCCAGCATGATATAGCCCCCATAAAAGCCCATCGTATTAAAGGTGTATGTATGGTGAAACAAGTTGTATGGCAACAGCATGAGCAATGAAATCAGATTTCATTTACATATACAGCAAACACCATTGATCCAAAAGCAGAAGTGTGTGTGTGCGTGTGTGTGTGTGTGTGTGTGTGTGTGTGTGTGTCTTACTGGGCCCCACACCTATCCCATATGTTTCATCGCTTTTTTCTTAATAAGCAATAGTAGAAAATAAGAATATCACGCTCCCCCCAAAAAAATGATATATTCCAGTATTAAAGCTATATGTAAAGTGAAACAAGTTTTATGACAACAGAATGAGCAATTCAATCAGATTTAATTTGCATATACAGCAAACAGCAACCATTGATCCAAAGCAGAAGCGTGTGCGTGTATGTGTGTGTGTGTGTGTGTCTTTTATTGGACCCTATGGGGGCTGGGAGGTTTGGTATCTGGTTTTGATCGGCCTAATTTAGGATGAAAAAAAATCTACATTGTGCATTCTTCAGATGCATGAAATACTATAGCTTGCTATTGGTTTTCTTCATAATTTGGTGCACGAGCCCATGAGGTCCAGCCTTGTTTCTGACCAGTCCACGTTGAAGTCTGAAGACTTTCCAACTCGTCCTTCATCGACTGAAGGTTTCTGACACTGTGAACTACGTGTGTGTACATTTGCGTTTTACCTGAGCCAAGTTTCTTACTTTCCCTTCCTTTTCTTTTCACTGCAAAAGAAAACTCCTATACGTAGCTATTATGTACGTGGAGACGATGTTTGTCAACAGGATGAAGAAGAATAGTAAAGACTTCTCGCTTGTTTAGGGGTTGGAGCCAGCGATGTAGAGGAGGGTATAAAGCCACATAAACTCAGGTCACCCACCTTTTTATTTACAGAATAGACTTTACTCACCTTAAGAAATTCAGATATAGTACCAAACTTATGAAAATTATATGAAGATATGGTCTTTGCAAAATGTTTTTATGAAAATATAATTGCTTTTTGTATATAATGGTTGTTTTTCTTATAATGATCGCCGACTGTAAGTCATAGTTTCCCCTTTTCTTCACCGCTACATCCCTGGTTGGCTCATTATTGTCAGCGCTTTGACGTGCCTCCTGCTTTCTCTTTTGTAGGACATGACGGGGACTCACTTTCTAGTCTGCAAAGCCAAAACTCCGCTGAATGCAAGGGGAGCCCGAAGTTCATAAAAGGGATTATTTGCATCTGGGTGCCTGAAACCTTCGGTGCCTCCGGATTTTACTTTGGATTTGGGATTTATCGGTTCTCGCCGGGATGGAAAGCCGGGATTTCGCTCCTCCGCACCACCTCCTGACGGAGCGGAGCGCGCTGGTTCACAGCGCCGCGTCTCGGATGGCGCCAGGCGGCCACGGCTCCGTGCAGCACCCCGCTCACTTCCAGCCTGGGAAATACTACTCATCCCACCTCTCCATGGGCCCGCACTCAGGTCAGTGTTGAATACAGCTCCTTTCTTGTGTGTGAATGACGAGTTTGGGTTAGAAAAATCTGTCATTTTAAATTGGGACCCGCTTTTGTCTGAAGCATATGTTCTCCATATTGCAAACTTGGGAAACCTTGAAGCTCTTTGGGACGAACTAGAATTTATTGGGAAAGGAAATTGCTCAGACTATGTGGGCATTTGGAAATTAGCAATAAGGCTCAGGGATCTTAAAAGCTTTTATGTTTTACTTCATTTAATGAACTGTTTATGGCATAGCTGCTTGCTTGTCTCTAATATATGAAAAATGTATTTGTCATTTTAGACTAGACCTGTATTTTAGCCTCGCGTAAAAGCAGAAACAGACAGCATCATGTGAAATGTTACCCTTACAGGAACTTGGCTTGTTTTGTAAATCAGATTAACTTTAAATTTACGGCATACCTTCCTTAGTTTGCTTTAGAATTTAAACCTCTGAAGAATTTAGAAATAGCCCAACGAGGATTATTCGCCTTTATCATCATAGGGATTATTAGGCGTTTCCAGTGGCATAATCTTGTCAAAGATTTATATGGTTTCATCAATTAGTAAAGTACTAATCATTGCCATTTGATGTAATTAATTAGAATTGGCTCATTCTAGTGCTTATATTTCCCATTAAACAATAAATTAAAGCTATTAACTGCGCTTGCCCTATAGATTTCTGGTTTCTGGGTGATGTTTCTCAGTGTTGTGTGTGCTTGTATGGCTCCTGGTGGCTGCTGGTTTGGTTACTGGTACGTTAGGGTCCCATACTGGTTTGTACTGGCCACAGATTGGGGGTCGCAGCGGTGGGAGTGGTGGAGTTCTCGCTAATAGAGGTGCGGGTAATACCAGAAAATCCGGTTTCTATATTGAGCGGGGACGTGACGGGGTGCGAATGGGTTGACAGTGCATGCATTAGATTTAACAAGTAGCTTTGGTATCCTGTCTCAATAGGGGAGGGGGGATGGGAAGGTGTGTGTGTGTGTGTGTGTGTGAGGAGAGAGAGTGTGTGTGAGGAGAGAGAGAGAAAGAGAGAGAGAGAGAGAGAGAGAGAGAGAGAGAAAGGCTCTGCTCTAAATCATACAGTGTCTATATTGGACTAACTGGATGAGTGTAAACGTGCCCGATGAGAAATCACATTAATTACTTATCATTTGCAAATACAGCATGTTCTTTAAATAGACGTTGAGACTTGAGGCCTATAAATGATATCATTTATTGTGTAGGATCCCCATATATCCTCTGTCTCGACTCATTTGCATATTCATTAGTTTTACACAACACAACAGCAAAAAAAACAACAACAAAAAAAACATGCAGACGGTCCACTCCGGAATTTTAACTCTGTTGAAATTTGAGGAAAATAAATGTGCTGCGTGTCAGGTTTCAGTTCAACTCACGGTTCGTGGAGATCTACGGTTTGAACCGAATAATCCGTTCACTTTATGCGTTTTACAAGACTCGAGGTCCTGGATCCGGTCTTGGCTTTTTCACATGGAAGGACTGAGACTTTTAAAACTAAAAGGAATATTTTTTATCAGCTTGTTTTGTCTTCAGAAATGTTTTCCATTCACTTAAACTCTACTGAACATAACAGCATCCACATTTATTGTATTGTTGTAAAGCTTTGAATCTGACAAACTGAAAAATAATATACACAAATAATATAATACTAGTGTGTATTTATATATGTATTCACTATAATACATTTACAAGTATGCACTATTATATATATTATTTTTTAGAATTTCCTATATATGTATACATGTATTATATATTTAATAAATGTATTATAGTAAATGCATTGCATATAAAATGTATTATATATTATACTATAATACATAATATAGTACTTGTATGTAGGCTAATATATTATTTTATTTTATTATATTATTTACAAAATTATAGAGCCACATTATAACACATTTATGCGTATTATACAATAATATATACACTATAATTCATTTTATATTGATACAAATATTTCTGTATTTAATAAGTCGTTCAGCTGCATGTTTCATGTGGATTTGGCTGAAATGATTTTACCAAAATGTTCCTCATGGCTGTTTAAATCCATCAGTGGTGGTGAGGACTGGCTGAGCGCTTTGACAAACACACATCTGCCTGGCTGCTTCTCTGTCCCATGATTTAAACACATTATTCTTCCACTTTGACTGATATTACTGCTTCAAAATGTCTTAAAGGCTAATTTAAAATGATTCTGTAATGTTCACCAAAAAAAAAAACAAAAAAAAAAACAGCAGAGTAATGCATGGTGTTAATGCTATTGAAATGTATTCAAGCGGGCCTCTCACTGGGTCTCAAGGTGCATGACATTGTATTGAGATTCCAGATATCCAGACTCTCCATGCATGTCCCTGATGGGGTTTTGACTGACACACTGATGGGCGTAGAGGATTGTTGTTTTGGGATGGGGGTTGGGGTACGTGTGTGTGTGTGTGTGTGTGTTGGAGGGGGGGGGGAGATGGGGGTTACTTTGTGCTGCCCCCCCCTAGAGATTCAGATAGCTGTATGCCTGGCCCTAGGCCTCGGCACAGGGGGTAGATATGATGTGGGGTTGGGCATGCCAGGGCAGGAGGGGGGCGAAGGGGGGTGGGGGGGTGGGGGGTAGTTTCAGATCATTGGAAAGGCACACACACAGATCGAGCCAAGAATATACTACACACACACACACACACATACACACATTTTTTACCTTCTCACAAGACCGAACCAGGAGTCAGAAATCCAACGTAAAAACCTCTCATTCCCCGTTTTCCTCATATCGCGGAAAACCTGCAATCCATCAATTTGCCGAAGCCTCTTATTTAGATCAGCATGGTGTCTGCTTGAATATGGTCGCGCTTGACAAGGTGATGGAATGACAGCCGCATACCAACGCCAAAAGACTCGGCCCCCATTTGATAAAACCCTACAATGATATTACACAGGCGTTTAGATTACTGATAGGAGCAGTGGGAAAGCCTTTGTCTCTCTCTTTCTCCTCCCTGTTTCACTGCTTCGCTTTTATTCCACTCCCTCTCTCTCTCTCTCTCTCTCTCTCTCTCTCTCTCTCTCGCTCTTTCTTCCCCTTTTCTCTGATGTTAGCCCCTGGGCAGTAGTTGTGCAAGCTTGTGTGTGTGTGTGTGTGTGTGTGTGTAAGGTTAGGTTTAGCCTGCAGTAGCACAGGTGTGCAGTATTATGGAGGGCGTGGCAGAGATTGTCATTGAACAGGTGTGTTACTTCCCAGACAGCAGACGGTTTTTGTTTACATGACTGTGTGTGTGTGTGTGTGTGTGTGTGTGTGTGACCTAGGAAGACTGACAGAGGGAGCTTAAATTCAGTCACACACGTTACATGTGTGCACACCTACACACCTGCACACACACACACACACTCATAAAAGGGTTTCTATCTTAAGCCCTTCTTGTTTTGTGCTTTAAAAAAGTAATAAACCTCATCATAATGTTTTGGTTAGACTAGATAACCTTTCTGCCACTTATTTCTTCCCCCCCCCCTCTCTTTTCTTCTTCTTTTCTCCTTGGCCTTCTCTCCTGACCTCTGTCTTCTTCTTCCCTTTCTCTTCCTGTCATTTCTTCTTCTCTCTCTACTTCGCTCCTCTCTCCATGTTCAATCTTGTTAGCGCAGTGCTAGATCCTCAGCTGAACTATGTGTTCCTCTGCAATAAGTCTGTGTGTGTGTGTGGTGTGTGTGTGTGTGTGTGTGTGTGTGTGTGTGTGTGTGTGTGTGTGTGTGTGTGTGTGTGAGAGTTACCTGCAGCCACCCTGTCCGTTCATCAGGACACCGTGACTAACCCCTCTCCTCTCTCAGAAGTTTCTCTCAGCGCCAGCGAGCCAGCTGATTGGCCGAGGCGCTGGAGGCCCACGTAGCCTTAGGGTGCCGTGGCTTTGATCGTCACGGCAACACAGACGAGACACGCCCCCCTGCCCTCCCACCTGCACACGCCTTTACACACAAACAAACCACAGAACGTGGAAAGAGAGTATGATGTATTTCTGTGTGTGTGTGTGTGTGTTTGTAAGTTTCTGAGTGTGTGTGTACTTGCTTGTAGAATGGGATGGGATACTAAGAGGTCTGTGGTAGA